>NC_052321.1:13397110-13564610 GCF_016432855.1 Salvelinus namaycush | reverse complement strand
TCCCCTACCATCCCTGGTTCCCTCTCCCTGTCTATCCCCTACCATCCCTGGTTCCCTCTCCCTGTCTATCCCCTACCATCCCTGGTTCCCTCTCCCTGTCTATCCCCTACCATCCCTGGTTCCCTCGCCCTGTCTATCCCCTACCATCCCTGGTTCCCTCGCCCTGGCTATCCCCTAACATCCCTGGTTCCCTCTCCCTGTCTATCCCCTACCATCCCTGGTTCCCTCTCTATGTCTATCCCCTACCATCCCTGGTTCCCTCTCCCTGTCTATCCCCGGTTCCCTCTCCCTGTCTATCCCCTACCATCCCTGGTTCCCTCACCCTGGCTATCCCATACCATCCCCGGTTCCCTCTCCCTGTCTATCCCCTACCATCCCTGGTTCCCTCTCCCTGTCTATCCCCTACCATCCCTGGTTCCCTCTCCCTGTCTATCCCCTACCATCCCTGGTTCCCTCTCCCTGTCTATCCCCTACCATCCTTGGTTCCCTCTCCCTGTCTATCCCCTACCATCCCTGGTTCCCTCTCCCTGTCTATCCCCTACCATCCCTGGTTCCCTCTCCCTGTCTATCCCCGGTTCCCTCGCCCTGTCTATCCCCTACCATCCCTGGTTCCCTCTCTCCGTCTATCCCCTACCATCCCTGGTTCCCTCTCCCTGTCTATCCCCTACCATCCCTGGTTCCCTCTCCCTGTCTATCCCCTACCATCCCTGGATCCCTCGCCCTGTCTATCCCCCACCATCCATGATTCCCTCTCTCTGTTTGTCCCCTACCATCATTGGTTCCCTCTCTCTGTCTATCCCCTACCATCCCTGGGTCCCTCTCCCTGTCTATCCCCTACCATCCCTGGTTCCCTCTCCCTGTCTATCCCCCACCATCCATGATTCCCTCTCTCTGTTTGTCCCCTACCATCCTTGGTTCCCTCTCTCTGTCTATCCCCTACCATCCCTGGGTCCCTCTCCCTGTCTATCCCCTACCATCCCTGGTTCCCTCTCCCTGTCTATCCCCCACCATCCATGATTCCCTCTCTCTGTTTGTCCCCTACCATCCTTGGTTCCCTCTCTCTGTCTATCCCCTACCATCCCTGATTCCCTCTCCCTGTCTATCCCCCACCATCCATGATCCCCTCTCTCTGTTTGTCCCCTACCATCCTTGGTTCCCTCTCCCTGTCTATCCCCCACCATCCATGATTCCCTCTCTCTGTTTGTCCCCTACCATCCCTGGTTCCCTCTCCCTGTCTATCCCCTACCATCCTTGGTTCCCTCTCCCTGTCTATCCCCTACCATCCCTGGTTCCCTCTCCCTGTCTATCCCCTATCATCCCTGGTTCCCTCTCCCTGTCTATCCCCTACCATCCCTGGTTCCCTCTACCTGTCTATCCCCTACCATCCCTGGTTCCCTCTCTCTGTCTATCCCCTACCATCCCTGGTTCCCCCTCCCTGTCTATCCCCTACCATCCCTGGTTCCCTCTCCCTGTCTATCCCCTACCATCCCTGGATCCCTCGCCCTGTCTATCCCCCACCATCCATGATTCCCTCTCTCTGTTTGTCCCCTACCATCCTTGGTTCCCTCTCTCTGTCTATCCCCTACCATCCCTGGGTCCCTCTCCCTGTCTATCCCCTACCATCCCTGGTTCCCTCTCCCTGTCTTCACAAGCCTCTCCCACCACCATAATGTCTGTCTTCTCTCTCTGTCTTTCCCTAGTCTCTTATTGTCTCCCCCTAACTCCCCTGTCTTCCCATGGCTTTCTCCCACATTCTTGCTTCTGTCTATTCCATTGAACCCTGTCGCCATACACACATTCTGCAGGTCAGGCAGCCCCAGTCAATCTGATACTGTTATAAAACCAGAGGGATCTGTCGGCTATTTTAGTCACGTGTGTGTGTGTAACTTGTATGTATGTATGCATGTACAGTGTCCCTGAGCCTTTCTCTGTTATGAAGTGGGTTTCACATGTATCACATATCTGGTGATATAAAGCTGCTATTTACAGGCCATATACGCTGGCTCTGATAAATAGAACCTGAGAAAAGGGCAAACCCTACCCTCCTCCAACCTCTATGGATTATGAAATATCAGAAATTACACAAACACACCATCACTATCTCATAAAAGTGTGTATGTGTGTGTGTGACAGCTATAGATGGTGCTGCTAAAACCTTGCTGAGCTCACTCTGTCACTGTCCTTGGTGCTGAAAGAGCAGCCCACTCACTAACCACAATGAATGCCAGCTCTGCTGTGCGAACAGAATATTAAAACACACACACACACACACACACACACACACACACACACACACACACACACACACACACACACACACACACACACACACACACACACACACACACACACACACACACACACACACGCACACACACACACACACACACACACACACAATCAGCCCCAGAGAGGGAGGGCTGCCATTGGAATGTGGGAAGCTACAATGTGACATATCAGGGCTTTGATTTCATCCGTCCCAAATCAAGTCCATAATCAGATCAATCAGAGGGCAGGGCCAGCGGCAGTCAGGGTCTTGTTAGAGGACTGGGGGACAGGGGTGGGGGTGTAGAGAGAGGGTAGAGTGGGAGGAGAAGGGAGAGAGAGAGGGAGGAGATGGCAGAGCGAGGGAGGAGAGTGGAGAGAGGGGGGGGGAGAGAGGAGAGACTGGGTTGAGGAAAAAGTAAAGGTTTGGGGGAGGAGGGATCTCAACTTGTTTTTATAGGAGAGGGGTATAACTCTGAAACGGAAAGTGAACTCAGTAGATGTCCCCTTCGCAGGGAACCAGAGAGAAGTCTTTTGGGCATATGCTTTAGGGTTGTTGTTATTATTACTCCAACTACAAAGGCAGGCAGAGAGAGAGACAGAGAGAGAGAGAGAGAGGAAGATAGAGGACGAGAGATGAAGAGAGAGCAGGAAACACAGAATGAGAACCCCCAGTGGTTCAAAGGAAAGCTGTGGAAAACTACCACATGAAAACACACCCTGACGCTCTTATCTCCCTAGCAGTATTCCCAGCAGCATATTGTATTGCGTAGTGATTGGGCAGTTGGCTATTATGATCTTCATGGTAGAGATGTGGTAATGCCTGTGGCAGTGGCTCTGGCTGTGACTGGCTATTAGGGACTTGTGTATTGAGTGTGACTCGGGTTGTGTTGCTTACTGTATCTGTGTGTTCGTGTGTGTCTGTATGTGTGTCTGTTTCCGTGTGTGTGTGTTTTTGTATGCATGTGGGTCTGATTATAAGCAACATGCTCCCTGACTGGGGCTTCATTTTCCCGACACACTCCAGTGCTGCGCCATTAAGACTTCTATCTCCTGTACTCTCATATAACTAGCATGCCTACTAGTGGTGCGCGGGTCAGCTTGTCTTTCACCCGCACCCACCCACAATTGTTAATAACCTATCCGCAACTGTCCAACTATATGTGATAAAGTTACTATCACCCTAACTTGCTAAAATAAAAAATGTTCTGTAGGCTACAGACAGAGTTAGCGGAACTATTTAAAAAAATACATTTTCCTGGCTGATTTAAATATGTTTCTGCTTATGATATCACAAATGTTGGTAAGCTATTTGTTAATGAACTTGTCTATAATTTGATACATTCAGTTTCTTTTCTATCATGTATATGTTGCCCCCTAGAAGACTAATAAACCCTTGCTCAACAGAATGTCATAAATCGATAGAATTAATACCTAAATCTAGTTCACATCGCTCTATTTGCCAGCAGCATACCACCTTGCATCCCACTACTGGCTTGCTTCTGAAGCTAAGCAGGGTTGTTCCTGGTCAGTCCCTGAATGGGAGACCAGATGCTGCTGAAAATGGTGTTGGATTGCCAGTAGGAGGCACTCTTTCCTCAGGTCTAAAAAGGATATCCCAGGGCAGTGATTGGGGATGTTGCCCTGTGTAGGGTGCTGTCTTTTGGATGGGATGTTAAACAGGTGTCCTGACTCTCTGTGGTCACTAAAGATCACATGGCACTTATTGTAAGAGTAGGGGTGTGAAACCTCGTGTCCTGGCTAAATTCACAATCTGTCACCTAATCATCCCCAGCTTACATTTGGCTCATTCCTCCTCTCCCCTGTAACTATTCCCCAGGTTGTTGCTGTAAATGAGAATGTGTAAACGTTTCTCTGTCATCTCTGTTTCTTTCACTGAGCAAAGACGTTTAGGGACCGGGGTGAAAGTGCAATAACCCCTCATCCAACAAAACAAACGGGAAGATTATTGACATCAGTTTGACCGGATGTAAGGAAGTAGAAAACTGTGAAGAAGACCCAACATGTTTCTGATAAGATTTCAGTTCGGCTTGGATGCATATTTTATGTGTTTGAAATACTATCAGCTTTTATTATGCTGATGAAGATAGCACTTCTACAGACAGTATCTAACTGTGCATTTGCATTCTCTCAAGATGCTGAAAGACATCATATTTCTCCACTCCTGTTCCTGAGTCAAAATGTTGCCTACATTTGCTGCATAATTTTAATTCTGCAGAAGTTAATATTAAGGCTATGTGAGAGGTTATAGACCTACAGTCAGTGTCCAGATTTCAGTTTCCGTTTAACCTATCTGAACAGTAGGCTAAAGTTACTTTGACATGCCATAGATGGGTTTGTTGTTTAGCAACAAAACCAAGGTGTGCGCATCTATGTGGCAAAACAGACCGGGTTGACTTAGATTTTTGACAACATGTAATCTGTATTTTGTCTCCAACGTTCATTTAAAACTTAAATAGATTTGCGCAATGAGCACTTGTTGTCCCTCAAATACATTGTTACAGTTGTAGGTTAGCTAGCTAATTAGCTAGTTAGCTTATTTTAGCAATATTAGCATTGACATGAAATCAGTCAAAACACAAAACAACAAGACAGGGTATCAATAACAAGATGAAATGAGCTGAAACGAGCTGAAACGAGCCACTTACGATTCCCTACATGGCAGTTTCTTGTCATTCTTTCTATCAATCTGGCCATCCAGAATCACAACAACAGGCTGACCCCTGCCCCATGGAAGCGAGAACATCGTTTTCTTGACGTTGTCAGCTAACCCGCCTATAGGCCAATTTGAAGTCCCCATCTTGTGACTGTCGAATTTGTATAGCACCTCACAATCATCACACATAGCATAAACAGAACTGCTATCATAGCCGGTGCTGAACATTGTTTGGGCCCTGTGCTACCTATGGCTGTATCGGTCCGTTAATACACAACTAGTAAAGGCTTTGTGAAGAAAAAAATATAGAGAGATTTGCGGCACCCTCATCCACACAATATGTCATGACCCTAAACCTTCCCACCCTGCGGATATAACCGCAGGGACTGTGGGTTATGAGTCAACCCACGCATCACTAATGCCTTCATGCAGGACACACAAAGAGACAGGGAGGGATAGAGGGATGGAGGGGGGGAGTGTAGAAGAGTGAGGGAGAGAGGGAATGTATGTGCCCTAGCTCTGCCTGTTAAGATAGAGAGCCTGGCAGACAATTTAGTTGCTGTGGATCAGCAACAGTAAAGATGTAGTTATATTTACAAAAATATGCAAACGGCAAAAAAGACTTGAGAAAAAAACTTCACTTGATCGACAAAAATAATAATTTAGCAAAAATAATAAACAGTTCGACAATAGCAATAATCCCTCAACTAGGGGACAAAAGCCAAAGCACCTCAAAGATAGGGCATGGAAATATAATCCACTGAATGGATTGGATGGATCAGTGAATTCTATTGCTACGATAACAGCTCTGTAGCAACATGTTAGGCTACGTTGGAGTAAAACTCTCCATGAATGAGGACTGAGGACAATGGGTTGTCCCTGCCCTAACCTGACATAAACCATTGCTAAACCAGTGATAATTCATACATACTATTTGTATTGCCTCTCCACACATCCAATTCTTACGCACAAGCGCACACACACACACAATCACCCATGAACACACAATCACACACAAGCACACACATGCAACCAGACTCTCTCACACACACATACACACTCAGTCGACTCTGCTGTTATAGTATATAGCCTACTATTTATCCAACTGCATTACCAAGAAACTACCCACTTTATATTTAAGCAATAAGGCCAGAGGAGGTGTGGTATATGGCCAATATACCGCGGCTAAGGGCTGTTCTTTGTCAAGACGCATCGCGGAATGCCTGGATACAGCCGTTAGCTGTAGTATATTGGCCATATACCACAATCCCCCGAGGTGCCTTATTGCTATTATAAACTGGTTACCAGCGTAATAAGAACAGTAAAAATAAATAAACAAATCAGCATTCAAGCTTTGAACCACCCGGTTTATAATTGTAAATACAGTCATACTTGACATAGCACATCCATTATCAATATTATATATCATATTGTGTGTATATCAGGTTATTACTACTATGCATACTACCTTCTATAACGTGTGATTTTCGATTTGACTTTTTATTTATTATTGATATTGATTATTGTACTGCAATATTGAGGGAGCTAGCGCACAAGCATTTCGCTGCACCTTTTATACCTGCTGTAAACTGTGTGTGTGATGGACAATTTTTTTTGCGTAATTGACAAAACAATGGCCAGCGATAACACATTTATAACCACATTTATAACCAAAGACTTTCTAAACAAAGACATCATTTGCACAAATGCGTTTCTAATAAATTATGAAGCGTTTGACAACACCCCTAAACAGAATAAACTAAATTCCGAGAAGCGCTCAAACTTCACCTAAAACCGTGAATTTACCGGTATGCTCCTTATATGGAGGCAGAGCCTGCTCACAGCAGTGGTGAGTACTGTAGGCCTAGAGACAGATTGGTGATACCAAACAAAGATACAAACATTTCTACAAAAAGATATACTATGACAACTAGACTCTGTCGTTTGTGTTTTTTACATGATAACAAAGCTTTCTGATTGATTGGACTAGCGATAGCATAGTTAGATTAGCAAACAAGATTTGTAACATACAAATGGCGGCGTGCAAAAAGATGGCGGCCTCCATACACTTACCACAAATGTCTGGTTTGCCGTATTGTAGCTTGCGCTCCTTTATTATATCTGCAATTGCACAGTGTAGACCTAGGTTAACACCATATGATTTTTTTAAAATGCTACCAGACACCTACAATTTGAAAAACTGGAATAGTAGACTGTGTTCGTTTGTGTAGGGACAAATGGAGGGAAATATCTCTCTCTCTCTCTCTCTCTCTCTCTCTCTCTCTCTCTCTCTCTCTCTCTCACTGTCTCTCACTGTCTCTCACTCCCACTGTCTCTCGCTCCCACTCTCTCTCTCCCACTCTCTCCCACTCTCTCTCTCTCTCTCTCTCTCTCTCTCTCTCTCTCTCTCTCTCTCTCTCTCTCTCTCTCTCTCTCTCTCTCTCTCTCTCTCTCTCTCTCCCACTCTCTCTCTCCCACTCTCTCTCTCCCACTCTCTCTCTCTCTCTCTCTCTCTCTCTCTCTCTCTCTCTCTCTCTCTCTCTCTCTCTCTCTCTCTCTCTCTCTCTCTCTCACTGTCTCTCTCTCCCACTGTCTCTCGCTCCCACTGTCTCTCTCTCCCACTCTCTCGCTCTCTCTCTCTCTCTGTCTGTTTACCCCATTAATCTTGCGTTCTGTTTCTTCTCTTGCTCTGTGTTTGTCACTGGGCATCTGTGTTTTGAGAGGCAGGTTTTTTTTTGTTTTAACCATTGCCCTGGTTAGACCTCGACCTCATATATCTGGCCTGTTTTACATCAGAACCTCCTTGGAGCTGTCAAGCATACTCTGTCTGTTTGACACCCCTTTTCTCTCTCTCACTCTCTTTTTCCCTTACTACTATCTATCTCTCACTCGCACACTTTCTCTCTCTCTCTCGCTCTCTCTTTCCTTTTGAATTCATAGAAGGCATAGGCGAGGAGAAATCATGGAGAATAGCATGGATCATTAACTATATTTGTTCCCATTTCCTGCAGAATATGATAGATCTGGCTAATTACCACCTTGCCAAGTCTATTTCTGAAAATGACAAGCAGCTATTGGGCGGGAGGAAATCACTACATATGCGGCATACATTTTGTACATGTGACTATTGGTGAGGCCATCGCCAGCTCCCTTTTCAAAGGAAGGAAACTCAAGCCAAACACTGTCATACAGCATGTGTAAATATGATTTGCATGGAGATTTGAATTCATAAGTATGGATATTGTTTTTTATTTCTTCGCAGAAAATGAATTTGGAAGAGTGGTGAGCTCTTTTTCTCCAGTTTAACGTCTACTATCGTGGGCCACGGAGGAAGCAGAGGTCTGGACCAAAGAGCAATCTCACCCCAAACCATTTCAGGTACAGTTATATGATATAATCATACAGTACACCTTGATAATGCCATAAAACCCCATTTAGATATAAAGCCACAACTCTGTCATACTCAATCCCAACAATTTCAGGTAGAGATACAAAACTCTGTCACGCCCAAACCTTTTCAAAGACTCTTTTCAGAGTGATAGCTACCTACCTACGATAACACCACTCACCGGAGAAAATGTTGACAGCAGATTTCAATCTTTATCCTCCCCCACCCTCTCTCTCTCTCTCTCTCTCTCTCTCTCTCTCTCTCTCTCTCTCTCTCACACACACCCACTCAGATGCTATCAGCCTGGTCCTTCACACCAATTCAGAAACACTTAGATGGAGATAGCATGCATGTTTACTGTCACTGGTTGATGCATGGCGTCAATACCTATTTGCAGTGAAATTTGATAATGCAAGTGTGGTTTCTGAAGTACACCACATGACTGAGACATATTTTCCCAAAACTTTGAGGTGAAACAAAGGAAATCCAATAACAATGTGAATTTTGGTAACAAATGTCCCAACCCCGACTATGCACACACACACACACACACACACACACACACACACACACACACACACACACACACACACACACACACACACACACACACACACACACACACACACACACACACACACACAGAGACACACACACACACACACACACACACACACACACACACACACACACACACACAGAGACACACACACACACACACACACACACACACACACACACACACACACACACACACACACACACACACACACACACACACACACATATACACGCAGTTATACTGCAGTATACAGTATTAATGTGGTAAGGCGGTATGAACATAGGGAGAACAGTTCTTCCTTATCCTTCCAGTACTGCAAGGCTCCACAAGCTTCTTTTACATCTGTGGAATTTCCCCATGGTGTAATTCCCATAAGCTGGCAGGCCAGGAGGCCGAGGAGTGCTCGTAACCACACAGAGGGGCGGGCGAGTCTCAGACTGGCTTCAGGGACCCAGGCACCGGTCTCACGAGGGGCCTTGAGGGAGGAAGTGCTGTTGCTGTCATCTCAGCTGAGAGAGGCCTTAGAGAGAGTCAGACAGCTGTAGATGGGCACAGTGTTTGTGTTGTGTATGTGTGTGTTTGGCGGGGGGCGACTCCCTCACTCACCACAGCCAGAGGAAGAAATAGCTCATAACGTTATATTTTGTGTAGCACTGTTGACATCAGGTGTTGAGAGCTTATATGGCTGTTGAAAAACACCAGTGAAAAGCTCAGCATTATCATGTTGAGTCTGGCCATAGAGTCTCAGCAAGTTTCTGTCACACAGTTCATTCATTGTCCCTTATATTTGCTCTGTCTCTGTCTCTGTCTCTGTCTCTGTCTCTGTCTCTGTCTCTGTCTCTGTCTCTGTCTCTTCTCATGAGCCATCTGTCACCGTGTGAATGTAGTGTGGGGAGTTGGGCCACACCCACAGCACTTACTGGATTGATAACTTGTTGGTTTGTTTTTATATTTTTCCTGAGGTAGGATTTCCTCTTATTATCATGGAAACCCCTGTGCCGCTCCACAGAAATATCATTTCCACCCCCACTCCTACCCCTCCTAAAACACCCCGCCGTTTGCCACACTAATAAGATTTACTAGGTACTGTATTCTTGACTTTGATCATTTTATTTTTTCCCATTTGAAACATTTATGGGGTTCATAAAAAAACACCAAGGCTTCCACCATTAGGACTGAAGGCTTAAGTGGCAATGTAATAAATCATGTTGAATAAAAGACACATCCAAACATGGCTAGCCTCTGATAGTGCAAAACTCAGCAAGCATGAATATTTAGTAACATCTGCAAATAACAGAATGCTCCCCTCTTTCAACTCATCAACAATGAATGCACCTCTGATTGGTTGGGATCTAATTACCTTTACTGTAAAATGATGGCTCTAGTGTGAGAGCGAGTGTGGAGTGTGAATGTGAGTAATGTGATATCTGTAGGATTAAATAGAGGATTTACAGTTAAGACATTGATATGAGAGTCATGCAAAAGAGTACTGTACATACACAGTGAATATGTAGGCTAGCAAAATATGGGAGAGATTATTACTATAAACTATTTGTACAACTAGCTCTCACAGTCTCACGTCAGAATCAGACCATATTTCTCAAATGTCAAATTCCGAAGTTGTTGCAAACGTAAAATATCAAAGCGTTTAAGGTTCAGTTTAGGCATTAATCCCAAAATCTTAAGTTTGGCATTAACCCTGAATGATTAAAATAAGGGTTCAGGTTTGGGATAGGCTTAAAACAAAAATCTCAAAAACAACATTCTATCACTCAATTTGAACTTGCAACGTTTGGAATCAGATGTCTGGCTGATCAGGGACAGAGGCAGATGCTTACTCCCATCTACCATTCCCATCCCCCTGGCAAAACCCAGCCCTTAGTGGCCAGTTTCCTCATCATCTCCCGACGTCCTCAGACATGGATGGACGTCGAATACTGACTTGTATCACAGGTGACCTGGCTGTATTCATTTCACTTTGTTTGATCAATGTGCCAAGTGGCATAAAGCTAAGATTACACCTTTATGCAGAGAGTAGTACAGGTGCACTTTAATGGAGAAGCGTGACTGTGTTGGGGAGTGATGGAATATCATAATCCATAGACAAATATGGACCAGAAGAAGAACCAATGCAATTATGCATTTCTATTCACAGTACATTTGCATACATCTTCCAAAGCGTTTGGGTGACACCAGTGAAAATGTTTGGGTGACATTAGCACCTGGCAAAGTCTACATTTCGAAATCCTTTAAATAAATGTAATTTCACAGTGTCAAAAACAGTAAAGGTTTGACATCAGGCAATTACTCTCTCGATAAATCGTTGTGTGTGTGTTCATAAGAGAGAGTGACAGACAGACAGACCCAGGAGCCAGGCCCACAAAGCCAGTCTTCTCTTGGCACCTGGTAGTGCTTCTATCTCTGACTGTCTGTTTGTATCTCCTTTGCAGATGGAGGTGGATGCAGATGAGAAGCGCCATCGAACACGCTCCAAAGGTATCCGAGGTGCGTCTGCACTCTCCTCAACTCACTGAGGGTGCTACTCAGGGTGACCTTACCCCAACACACACACACACACACACACACACACACACACACACACACACACACACACACACACACACACACACACACACACACACACACACACACACACACACACACACACACACACACGCACACTCACACTCACACACACACACACACACACACACACACACACACACACAGCTCTCTTATCACACATTCCAAACTATACTTCTCAGTACTCAGCTCTTCTCCTCCCACTGTCTCTCACCTCACCAGCCCTCCAATACCAGACATTATCCAGGCAGTCTATCCAGCCTAATATATCATGTTATTGTGCCTGCCTACATTGGATTTACTGTTTTTAACCCTGATGAAAGCATGATTTTAGGATATAGTGATCACTCTTTTCCTTTCACTTCCCCTCACTCTCTTTATTTTCTCCCCATCCCTCTCTCCCATCTCTCTCTCCCCTCTCTCTCCCCTCTCTCTCCCCCATCCCTTTCTCCCCTTTCTCTCTGCCGATCCCTTTCTCCTATCCCTCTCTCCCCTCTCTCTCTCCCCATCCCTCTCTCCCCTCTCTCTGCTTATCCCTCTCTCCCCTCTCTCTCCCCTCTCTCTGCCGATCCCTCTCTCTCCTTTCTGCCGATCCCTCTCTCCAATCTCTCTCTGCCTATCCCTCTCTCCCATCCCTTTCTCCCCTTTCTCTCTGCCTATCCCTCTCTCCCATCCCTTTCTCCCCTTTCTCTCTGCCTATCCCTCTCTCCCATCCCGTTCTCCCCTTTCTCTCTGCCGATCCCTCTCTCCAATCTCTCTCTCCCCTCTCTCTGCCGATCCCTTTCTCCTATCCCTCTCTCCCCTCTCTCTCTCCCCATCCCTCTCTCTCCCCTCACTGCTGATCCCTCTCTCCCTTCCCTCTCTCCCCCCTCTCTCTGCCTATCCCTCTCTCCCCTCTCTCTCTGCCGATCCCTCCCTCCCCCTCCCTTTCTCTCACCTCACTGCTGATTCCTCTCTACCTTCCCTCTCTCCTCTCTCTCTATGCCGATTCCTCTCTCCCATCCCTTTCTCCCCTCTCTCTGCCTATCCCTCTCTCCCCTCTCTCTCTGCCGATCCCTCCCTCCCCATCCCTTTCTCTCCCCTCACTGCTGATTCCTCTCTACCTTCCCTCTCTCCTCTCTCTCTATGCCGATTCCTCTCTCCCATCCCTTTCTCCCCTCTCTCTCTGCCTATCCCTCTCTCCCATCCCTCTCTCCTCTCTCTCTGCTGATCCCTCTCTCCCATCCCTCTCTCCCACCCCTCTCTCTGCCTGTATTTCTCAGTGCCTGTGGAACCAGCGATACCAGAGCTGTTCAGGTCAGTATTTCTGATAAACATTGTCCCTGTTCACCTGCCTTTCCGGCTTCCCCCTTGTGTGTGAGTGAAAGAGGGAGAGATAGGGAGGGAAAGACAGAGAGAGAGGGGGCGGGGGAGAGGCTGAGAGATGGAAGGCCACTAGGGTTGATAATGGCTGTGGAGCACTCCCAGGCTCTCAGTGTGTAGTGAGAGATGAGCACTAAAATCACCTCTTCAGACAGGAGCGATGCCATTTACTCAGCATGCCTCTTGCTTCTGCTTCCTCTCTCTTTTATTCTCATCTCTTTCTTTCTCTCCCTTATTCGCTCCCGTATCACTCACCTCTCTGTCCTAATCACTCTTTCTCTATCTCTCCTCCTTTGTCTCGTATCTTAATCAAATCAAAAATCAAATCAAATTTATTTATTATAGCCCTTCTTACATCAGCTGATATCTCAAAGTGCTGTACAGAAACCCAGCCTAAAACCCCAAACAGCAAGCAATGCAGGTGTAGAAGCTCGGTGGCTAGGAAATACTCCCTAGAAAGGCCAAAACCTAGAAAGAAACCTAGAGAGGAACCAGGCTATGAGGGGTGGCCAGTCCTCTTCTGGCTGTGCCGGGTGGAGATTATAACCGAACATGGCCAAGATGTTCAAATGTTCATAAATGACCAGCATGGTCAAATAATAATAATCACAGTAGTTGTCAAGGGTACAACAAGTCAGCACCTCAGGAGTAAGTGTCAGTTGGCTTTTCATAGCCGATCATTGAGAGTGTCTCTACCGCTCCTGCTGTCTCTAGAGAGTTGAAAACAGCAGGTCTGGGACAGGTAGCACTGAACAGGTCAGGGTTCCATAGCCGCAGGCAGAACAGTTGAAACTGGAGCAGCAGCACGGCCAGGTGGACTGGGGACAGCAAGGAGTCATCATGCCAGATAGTCCTGAGGCATGGTCCTAGGGCTCAGGTCCTCCGAGAGAGAGAGAAAGAAAGAAAGAAAGAAAGAAAGAAAGAAAGAAAGAAAGAAAGAAAGAAAGAAAGAAAAAAAAGAAGAAAAAAAAAAAAAAAAGAAAGGAAGAAAGAAAGAAAGAGAGAATTAGAGAGAGCATACTTAAATTCACACAGGACACCGGATAAGACAGGAGAAATACTCCAGATATAACAGACTGACCCCAGCCCCCCGACACATGAACTACTGCAGCATAAATACTGGAGGCTGAGACAGGAGGGGTCTGGAGACACTGTGGCCCCATCCAATGATACCCCCGGACAGGGCCACCCACTTTGCCAAAGCACAGCCCCCACACCACTAGAGGGATATCTTCAACCACCAACTTACCATCCTGAGACAAGGCCGAGTATAGCCCACAAAGATCTCCGCCACGGCACAACCCAAGGGGGTCTCCGCCACGGCACAACCCAATCCACTCAAGTGATGCATCTAATTGATCTCTATTTTTCTATCTATTCTGACAAACCCTATCAACAGTAAATAATGAGCAAATCTAACTTATTAAGAACCACTGCAAATGCCATCTTTATCCTGGCTGTTTAAATGTTAAATCCTGTCAATACAGTGGCTGTAAGATGATCCTGAATTGACCCTTGCAGTGTGTTGTCCCACTCCCTGCTAAGTTGATTAGATGACATGTACTACACCATGAAACCCATTGATGGATCTCCCTGAATCTCCCTGAATCTCCCTGTGTGTCCCTGAATCTCCCTGTATCTCCCTGAATCTCCCTGTATCTCCCTGAATCTCCCTGAATCTCCCTGTATCGATGGACAACCCTACTTTGATGTTCAGTTATCCACTAAGAGTTGTCTTGTGTACATCTTCTATTTGGCCATTTAAACCTGGTTCAAATATACTTTTATAAGATGAGTATTTCAGAACAGTATCATATTCATAATCTCATATATACAGCACACACTCTTAGAAAAAATGTGCTATCTATAACCTTAAAGGATTCTTTGGCTGTCCCGATAGGAGAACATTTGAAGAACCCTTTTTGGTTCCAGGAAGAACCCCTTCCACAGAGGGTCATAAATGGAACCCAAAAGGTTACTACCTGGATCCAAAAATGGTTCTCCTATGGGGACATCAGAATAATTGTTTTGGAACCCTTTTTCTAAGAGTGAATAGGCCTATACCCATGTTTTTGATATAGTACTCTCAGATGTCCTCTACTTACTTTTATCCTTGGATATTATTTTGTCTTTTACAGGCTAGGAGAAGGTTTCTTCAGAGATAACATCTGGGCCCACCTATATCAATAAAGAATGTCCCACCTGGCCACCTACAGTATAGCTCTTTCAGATTTCCACAGATAGTGTGGCTACCCCATCTATACCTCTCTCTTTCCCCCTCTTTCTTTCTTTCTTTCTTTCTTTCTTTCTTTCTTTAGAACGCAGCATAGCCGTGCGGTATTTTTCCATCTCTCTCTCTCTCTCTCTCTCTCTCTCTCTCTCTCTCTCTCTCTCTCTCTCTCTCTCTCTCTCTCTCTCTCTCTCCATGGGCTCCGTCTCCCTCTCTGCTTTCTCCACCGCTGCCTGCAGATATCAATTAATCAGCGGATCGATGGTCAGCCTATCTCCAGGCCGAAGCATCCATAATGTCAATAATGCTTCTCGATGGCGTCGCTTCTCAGAGAGCTGATAGTCGTCAGGACAAATACGCTTGACTTTGCGTGGCGGTCTGGCTGGTCTGGGCAGATATGCCACTGTGATATTGTAAAGGGTTTTCCCCCATGCTGCCCAGCAGGAAATGCACACTTGTAGTGTATTAAGGCTTCTAAAGTTTGTCATTTCCATTTTAAAATGTCCATCTTGATTTGCCCTAGAAAATAATTCCATAAATTATAATCCACATATTAATTCACATTTCCTGTTGCTGCTGGATTATGTTCCTGCTGTAGGAAACTAGCTCAAATTAAGATCCTACATCTGTAGGTGGAGTAGTAAGACCAGATTGAAGTGTGAAGTACCATAAGAGTACTCTACTGTACGTGTAGTGTTGGAGTAATATAGGAGTGCATTGTTTGTATAGTAAAGGTAGAGAGATGATACGATTGCAAAGGGGAGCAAAATCCAATCAAATCCAAGTGTGATGTAGAAAACAGAAATTAAACAGAATATGTGAGGATCGATAGATGGAAAAAGAGAAGAGTGGAGAACGGTGAGTTGTGTGCATACTCAGTGGGTGTTTTTGTGTCTTCTCAGCTGTCCTACACAAGGCTGTGATGGGAGTGGACACGTCAGCGGCAAATATGCAAGACATCGAAGGTAAAACGGTCTCCCTTTAGTCTTATTTCAGTTATGGATGAACCATTTTCTCCACTTTTCACTAATGATTTTCCAAAAAATAAAACTGGAATATCCTTTATTGAAACAAATTCCGATAGCCTACCATGGTCATTTTCACAGCTGGGTTTGATGGACAGGTTAAAGCACAAATATTTATTCTCATCCCTTTGTCATTTGCATATTTACAGTGGGATATGCTAATCATATTTTCTATTGTATAAGCTCTCCATAAATCTCCTTATTAACAAGCACTCAAAATGGAAGGATCTCTCTCTCTCCTCTTTAAAGGACATGCCTGTGTTCTATTTCTTCTCCTTTGTTCTAAAAATACCAGGATCATTGTGAACTAATCCCATTTCCCCATCCGGACAAAGATTGGGCTGCTGCCTTGCATAACTGGAAGCAGCCACTTTGGGCTTCTACTAATTATGGTTTGGTAGAATCCCCCCATTTCAGATTAAGGCTGTGACTTTCCTATGAATATGTTTATGTAGACATGTACAGTATGCTACTGTAACTAGCTTGTGGTTGTCATACTTTTATGTATACATGTATGCCAGTGGTCACCTACCGGTCGATAGAGTTCGACTGGTCAATCTTTAAGACATTCCTAGACGATAACCACACATTTCTGTAGAAAATCCAAAGATAAAGGCTTGCACTTTTTATTCATGTTGTGCTGTTGGCGGTAGGTGCACTTGATTCAGAAGCCCTGCGCACCAGGCAGGCAAAGTGTTCCATTTTGAACCATTTCATTTGTCTGAAAAGACAAACTCCGCCTACCCAGCGGACCGGTAGCTCTGTGGCTAAATCGAGTGCGCCTACTGCGCTGGCCAATCGGATAGCTCAAATCACACTACAGCTTCCAGGACCCTGGCCACAGCAAAGTTTGATAGGAGCCTACATGTGATTTCATCATTTAAAAAACCATGACCAGAGCCAGTCTGTCAAAGAATACAGCAAAGAACTGCTGTTTCTATGAGTGAGTTCATGTTTAAGTTTTTATACAGCAAAGAGCTGCTGTTTCTATGAGTGAGTTCATGTTTAAGTTTTTATTCAGCAAAGAGCTGCTGTTTCTATGAGTGAGTTCATGTTTAAGTTTTTATTCAGCACTGTTTAACACTATTACAAAACATAAAATGCCCTTCGCCCTACTTCCACTAGCGCTGCAGCTGCAATGAATGAGTAGCCATGTGTATCGATTGTCCAATTATTATTAGCAGCTCGTCGTGTCTATTTTAAAATTTAGGAATATTTCACTTTCTCTAGGAACAACATGAATTTGTACATGAGGCAGATGAGGTGCAACTCGAGTTTGGTCATCAGGTGGAAGACGGTGTCCCCTCTCTCTGGTCAGTCTCACCGGAGGAAAGGAGAGAGCAGGGACCGTGAGAGGCTGACCTTCTGCTGTAATCTACCTCCCCTGAGACTAATGCCGTGTTCAAAACAACTGGGAACTCGGAAATCTCTGACTTCAGTGCGTTCAAGACAACTAGGAACTCTGAAAAAAACGATATCCGACTGGAAAATCAATTTGAGTGGTCATCCAACTCGGAATTCCAAGTCAGAAACTTATAGAGCTCTGACTTTCTGACCTGAGGATCACTGACGTCATGATTTGACCTAGTTTTTTCCCGAGTGCCCAGTTGTCTTGGAAGCATGACCATCAGATTAGTGGCGGTCGGTGCCGTTTAAGATGAAGGAGGACGATTCATTTTGTTTGTGAGCATGGCCTTATTTCTATTACAGCATATTGGATGACTGTCATTCATATTCCATTCACCCAGCGATAGGTTGAGGCTACTACATGATACTAACATTTTCCCTATACCCACCATGAGGGGGCTACAACCTAGCCTATGAATAAAAGTTTAAAACGTAGGTGCATTTAGCTGATCTAGGGTGTAATCATTAGTCCAACAGTTGCAAACGCGAGTTTCTATTGGACAAATTCAGGTATGTTTATCCCCATTTCATTCTGTTTGCTTCCGTTTAAGATTTTTTTTCAAGAATTGGTGGAATGAATGCACCTGTGACCACACGCAAACACAGTTCACTTTAATTATAGCCACATACAAACAGCATTAATCCTGTGATCGTTGGATAATTCCTTCTCGCATCTATGCGCTCACCTCCTCTCACCTTTTCCCTTCACTTGTGGACTTCAGTGTACAACACATCAGCTGTCTGTGACCAGGCAAGAAATACTTTCCAAGCCAAACCTTCATATCATACAATTTAACTGCTACACACAGCCTACATCGTTGTCACCATATTAATGTCACAGTCAACATAGCCACTAGAACTAATGCCACGATCATGCAGTATAGTGTACAGTCAGCAGCAAGCAGTTTAGCAGTTACACTGGTGGCCACTGGTGGCAATTTAATTAATAAAACTAAAAGCTTACCTTGACTTGGAAGAGTTCCAGTGTTGGATAGCTATAGCCAGGAAGCTAACTTAGCATCCCTCTCTGTTTGAGCAGGTGTTTGAGTAGGTTAAACTAGCTAGCTGCATTCGCTAGCTAAGTAAGTTAAAGTTTTTTTTTTAAATACAACGAAATATAGCTAGCTCTCTCTTGTTTCTCCTTCATTTCTGAAGAAATTAATTTGAACTATTGTCTTTCTCTCTCTTTGAGTCAACTACTCACCACATTTTATGCACTGCAGTGCTAGCTAGCTGTAGCTTATGCTTTCAGTACTAGATTAATTCTCTGATAATATGATTGGGTGGACAACATGTCAGTACATGCTGCAAGAGCTCTGATGGGTTTGAGGCCGTCGCGGAAGTTGTCATAATTACTGTGTAAGTCTATGGAAGGGGGTAAGAACCATGAGCCTCCTAGGTTTTGTATTGAAGTCAATGTACCCAGAGGAGGATGGAAACTAGCTGTCCTCCGGCTACATCATGGTGTTATCCTACAGAATGCTGTGGAGGCTACTGTTGACCTTCATTGCAAAACAGTGTGTTTTAATCAATTATTTGGTAACGTGAATATATTTGGTATAGTTTTATCTAAAAAGGATAACTTTTTGAATGTTTCACTATTTTATTTTTTTAAATGAAATTCACTTATGAGGATGGTTCTCCCCTTCCTCTGAGGAGGAGCCTCCACTGCTAGATGCATCAATTAAGTAAAATATTAAAGTAAATTATTTGCTAATTATTTCCATTTATGCTGATCTATTTTGTTATCAAAGCTCGAGTTTTGAAAAATAATATGGACTGAGAATAACATTATTGACAATGCAAGGCATATAGCCAATATGCTGTGAGAAATGTATTAGGCCTACTGCACAAATGTAATTCCTACAGAACTGTTTTTATAAGGTTAATATAAAAAAAAATGAGCGGTAGATCTCGGCTTGTTTTTTGACTGCAAAAGTGATCTTGACTCAGAAAAGGTTGGTGACCACCAATGTATGCTAACTAGCTTGTGGTTGTCCTACGTTGGTACCGTATCATGACAAACACTATGCTTATGGATCATTAGGATATTACAACAGACTCCATCAGAATGATCACATCAACAGAAGGTTTGTTAGACTAAATGTGCATTTCTAGCTAACTAAATACAGGCAGTAGTTCTCTCCACTTCGGCTGAAATGTTCAAAACAATTGAAGAAGGGGTATCATTACTAAACCTTAGTTAGGCCTGATAAAACTATGCAGTATTATGTTGGTGTGTATTTATCAGCTTTCCCTGGGGTATTGTTGTTCCCTGCACATGTGGACAGTTTTGGATGTGCGTACTGTTCTTTTGAACTGTCTTCACTAGCTACCTCTTCTAACTCCGTCCATGTTGAGACACAGGTTTCCTCTGTCCTCTGGTTAGTGAAATGAGAGAGGCGGTGTCAGAGCTAAAGCATGGCTGTGCAGGAAATGATCCAGTTAATGAAACCTTTTCATTATTCAACATCATTGTGGAATGTGATGACCGTGTCAGTGAATCCCCAACTTAACTATTCGCAAGTCACACACATGTGTACACACACACACACACACACACACACACACACACACACACACACACACACACACACACACACACACACACACACACACACACACACACACACACACACACACACACACACACTAAGATTTAGAGAAATCTCCCACAGAGAAATCTCCCACACTGGTCACGTGCCAGGCTTTCAATTGTGTGTGAGAGAGAGAAATCCGTCTGTTATAATTACTTGCCCTTGTATGGATGGGTTCATTACTCAAACCCCCTCAGAGGCTGGCAACCCGCTGGCTTAGGCCTGGCAGCCATCGTGGAAGTCACTGTATAGTTGATAGACAGCAGCACTCTGTACCATATTGATCTTTATATCAGCACAGAGAGAGTGAGAGAGAGAGGAGGTTGAGTATGGAGAACGCAGCATAGCCGTGCGGTATTTTTCCATCTCTCTTTTCTCTCTCTCTTTCTCTTTCTTTCTCTCTCACAAACAAAGAAAAGACAAAGACTCC
Organism: Salvelinus namaycush; assembly: GCF_016432855.1. NCBI lineage: Eukaryota > Metazoa > Chordata > Actinopteri > Salmoniformes > Salmonidae > Salvelinus > Salvelinus namaycush. Next base: position 13,544,084 of record NC_052321.1, on the reverse strand, counting down.
TCCTCTCATTGTGACGTGTCTATCCCACCAGCCAGTGCTTTGCTCAACGGATAATTCAAGATAAATAAATCAAACAAGGAAGGCTCAATCCATCAGCACACCTGGCTAAGACTGCCTTGCTCAAACACTCTCTCTCTCTCTCCTTATCTCTTGCTCTCCGCCCATCTTCCTTACTCTCCATCTTCCTTCTCCCTCACTCCCCTCTTTTTCTCTTCTCTCTCTCTCTCTCCCCCCCCCCCCCCCATCTCCCCCACTCTTACCCCCTCTCCCTTTCTCTCATTCTCTCTCACGTTCGTCAATCTCCGGCAGCTAATTTCTCCTTCAGATGGTGCCGCACTCATTTGCATTCTTATCAAAGTGTTCTGACTATCCGACAGAAGCTCTAAGAAGGTGGGATCATTAATATGTTAATTAGTCCCTTTCTCCGCTCGCTGCACAGGCGTGCCAGCGATATCCTCTCTCCTCTTGTTACGCTCACAGCAATTCACACAGCCTTTGAATGCGTGCTGCAGACTCAGAAATGCAATAATATAAGACTGTTCACACACCCTGGCAGATGGTTCCATGCAGTCCCAGTAAACCATGGTCTCTGTCTGTCTGTAGCCTGTGTATATGAAATGACTGGGCTTCAATGGATCTCTATGTTATATAACTGCAGGGTCAGGAGTTTATTCATGGAGCTGACCAAGTGTAATAATGGCATTCCAACAGACGTATCTTTGGTTAGAGGGTAACGGGGTGGGAATGTTGGATGGCAATAATAACAGGTCATGGCAGGATAGTTTGGCCAGCCGTTTTAGATTAGTCAACTCTCATCATGTCTCAACACTGATAGATTATTGGCTGGCTGGGGTAATTAAGACAACAGAAATACAGCAGGATTCTCTCATGCCTGGTGTGGCTCACTCTTAGTGTGACTAAACATCACTAGACAATGTTCTTTTAGACAAAGCATAAATAGCTGATGCTGTTAACATGGCATCCAGGGATTTGATGAAAGTCCCTTAGCTGCTATTTTTTTTTATTCAAATGGTATTTTTCCTCCTATTTTGTATAAAAACATATGTTAGTTACAGTTTATCTGAGAGCATGCATTGAAATTTTGCGGGCAATTCGTCACGCATTAATTATCTGTGAAGAAACCAGCAGCATGGCATGGCATGGCATGAACCTGCCAAGGCATCAGGGCAGGGCAGTAGATCCCGCCCACTCAGGCCATACTTAATAATGACTCTCGCTTTGAACCCATTTAATGGCTGGAAGGTTGAGTGACAGATAGTGTCTATGGTGTCGGGGGTGGACACGCCCTTCTGGGACACGGCTGGAATTACAGAGCAGTGGCAGCTAAATTACACATTAGGAAGGACCTCTAACTCGGAGGGAGGGAGGGATGATGAATAAAGAATGGTGGTGAGACGAGATGCAGTGGTTGAACCACGTGGGTCCACAGAGCACAAAGATGATGTGAGCATGAGTAACACACACACACACACACACACACACACACACACACACACACACACACACACACACACACACACACACACACACACACACACACACACACACACACACACACACACACACACACACACACACACACACACACACACACAGGTACATTCTCTCACACACAGCTTTCATGCAGTGATGAGAGCCAGCATGAAACCATGAGATACACAGAGTCCTAATCATACAGTGTTAGCATTTTATCATACTCACATGTTGTTTTTACTCATCAAACATAACCAATCACTCACTAATACGCATACAGTTGAAGTCGGAAGTTTACATACACCTTAGCCAAATACATTTGAACTCAGTTTTTCACAATTCCTGACATTTAATCCTAGATAAAATTCCCTGTATTAGGTCAATTAGGATCACCACTTAATTTTAAGAATGTGAAATGTCAGAATAATGGTAGAGAGAATTATTTATTTCAGCATTTATTTATTTCATCACATTCCCAGTGGGTCAGAAGTTTACATACACTCAATTAGTATTTGGTAGCATTGCCTTTAAATTGTTTAACTTGGGTCAAGCGTTTCAGGTAGCCTTCCACAAGCTTCCCACAATATGTTGGGTGAATTTTGGCCCATTCCTCCTGACAGAGCTGGTGTAACTGAGTCAGGTTTGTAGGCCTCCTTGCTCGCACACGTTTTTTCAGTTCTGCCCACAAATGTTCTATGGGATTGAGGTCAGGGCTTTGAGATGGCCACTCCAATACCTTGACTTTGTTGTCCTTAAGCCATTTGCCACAACTTTGGAAGTATGCTTGGGGTCATTGTCCATTTGGAAGACCCATTTGCGACCAAGCTTTAACTTCCGGACTGATGTCTTGAGATGTTGCTTCAATATATCCACATAATTTTCCTCAATTTTCATCCTTTTCCTCATGATGCTATCTATTTTGAGAAGTGCACCAGTCCCTCCTGCAGCAAAGCACCCTTACAACATGATGCTGCCACCACTGTGCTTCACGGTCAGGATGGTGTTCTTCGGCTTGCAAGCATCTCCCTTTTTCTTCCAAACATAACGATGGTCATTACGGCCAAACAGTTCTACTTTTCTTTCATCAGACTAGAAGACATTTCTCCAAAAAGTATGATCTTTGTCCCCATGTGCAGTTGCAAACCGTAGTCTGGCTTTTTTATGGCGGTTTTGGAGCAGTGACTTCTTCCTTGCTGAGCGGCCTTTCAGGTTATGTCGATATAGGACACATTTTACTGTGGATATAGATACTTTTGTACCTGTTTCCTCCAGCATCTTCACAAGGTCCATTGCTGTTGTTCTGGGATTGATTTGCGCTTTTCGCACCAAAGTACGTTCATCTCTAGGAGACAGAATGCAACTCCTTCCTGAGCGGTATGATGGCTGCATGGTCCCATGGTATTTATACTTGCTTACTAATTCTTTGTACAGATGAACGTGGTACCTTCAGGCGTTTGGAAATTGCTCCCAAGGATGAACCAGACTTGTGGAGTTCTACAATTTTCTTTCTGAGGTCTTGACTGATTTCTTTTGATTTTCCCATGATGTCATGCCAAGAGGCACTGAGTTTGAAGGTAGGCCTTGAAATACATCCACAGGTACACCTCCAATTGATTCAAATGATGTCAATTAGCCTATCAGAAGCTTCTAATCCATGACATCGTTTTCTGGAATTTTTCAAACTGTTTAAAGGCACAGTCAACTTAGTGTATGTAAACGTCTGACTCACTGAAATTCTGATACAGTGAATTATAAGTGAAATAATCTGTCTGTAAACAATTGTTGGAAAAATTACTTGTGTCTTGCACAAAGTAGATGTCCTAACCGACTTGCCAAAACTATAGTTTGCTAACAAGAAATTTGTGGAGTGGTTGAAAAACGAGTTTTAATGACTCCAACCTAAGTGTAAGTAAACTTCCCGACTTCACTGAATGTAGAACATTTCTGCAAATACTGTCAATTTAATCACCTCTGCACACACTTAGTAATAAACAGAAAGACCAAAAAACATTCCACACGCATACACATGCACACACACGCACACACACACAAACACATATGCGCGCACACACACACACACACACACTCACACATCGAGTGCCTGTCTGCCTCTCTGATTCGGAGAGCCTCCAATAACAGGCGAGAGAGCCCTAGAGTGAGAGAGATCCCACAGCTCAGACCCTTCATATGAGAGTGGCTAGAACTGTGTGTCTCTACCAAGACACACATGCACACACATAGCCTTCTTCACAGTCTAGAGCAGCAAACCTCCCTGAGTAGCCACTCAAACCCAACAATTTCATCAGCAAGGACATCATGGCTGAAATACAATCGACATGGTGCTGATTTCACACCACTGTGTCTCAATGCTGGAGCAGCCAGGGCACCAGTATAACCTGTGTAACTGAACATCTTCTAACAATCTGCTTTTCATACCTCCTCCTTCACTCTGCTAGAAGAGAGGGGATAGAGAGATGATCTGTAAACCTGTTTCAGGTCCCTGTGGAGTCATTAAGTCAGATAAATGCTCTCAGTTCAGCCCAGGCTGTTTTTCAGCCCCTCTAAAAAGGGGTGAAGGAAGGAGAAGTTATAAAGCCCAATTAGTGAGTGGAAGGAGAGAGTAATGGCTGTGTGACTGGCCACAGGCGTCCCACTCTGTGACACCTCACAGGCTATACACCAGGGTTACCTAACTGGAGGCCCATGGGTGATTTTATTTGCCCCCCCCAAGTTTTCTGAAAACACCAGCAAATTATTGTTGGACATACAAAAAGACTGTAAAAACACCAGCAAATCAGCTCCTAGTGATTTTAAATGAGTAAATCTGTTCCAAAGGATTCCCACGCATAGAAAGATATATGTGATCAGGGAAGATGGCGCCTGAGGGGATGGCTGCCGTTTAATTGGCTCTTAACCAACTGTGCTATTTTGTTTGTTCCTTTGCATTGTTCGTAACTTGTTTTGCTGCTACATAGTGTTGCTGCTAACGTCTCTTATGACCGAAAAGAGCTTCTGGACATCAGAACAGTGATTACTCACCTCGAAATGGACGTAGAGTTTTTCTTTAATGAGTCGGATGGGAAGGATATACTCCAAAAACCCGAACAGGCCCTCATCCCCGTCATTCGTTGGGGTAGGAAACTGAGATTTAGCGGTAAGAGATCAGAGTGCCTTGTGAGGATCAGGCGACGAGTGGCTAATCTGCCTTTGCCCTCCGTTCTGCTAGCTAACATTCAATCGCTGGAAAATAAATGGGACGAACTGAAAGCACGTATTTCCTACCAACGGGACATTAAAAACTGTAATATCTTATGTTTCACCGAGTCGTGGCTGAACAATGCCATTAATAACATACAGCTGGCGGGTTATACACTCTACCGGCAGGATAGAATAGCCTCTGGTAAGACACGGGGCGGGGGCCTATAAATATTTGTAAACAACAGCTGATGCACGATATCTAAGGAAGTCTCAAGGTTTTGCTCGCCTGAGGTCGAGTATCTCATGATAAGCTGTATACCACACTATCTACCGAGAGAGTTTTCATCTGTATTTTTCGTAGCTGTCTACATACCACCACAGACAGATGCTGGCACTAAAACCACACTCAATGAGCTGTATACAGTCATAAACAAACAGGAAAATGCTCATCCAGAAGTGGCACTCCTAGTGGCCGGGGACTTTGATGCAGGGAAACTTAAATCAGCGTTACCTAATTTCTATCAGTATGTTAAATGTGCAACCAGAGGGAAAAAAAACTCTAGACCACCTTTACTCCACACACAGAGAAGCATACAAAGCTCTCCCTCATCCTCCATTTGGCAAATCTGACCATAATTCTGTCCTTCTGATTCCTGCTTACAAGCTAAAATTAAAGCAGGAAGCACCAGTGACTCGATCAAGTTACAGCACTGTTTTGCTAGCACAGACTGGAATATGTTCTGGGATTCCTCCGATGGCATTGAGGAGTACACCACATCAGTCACTGGCTTCATCAATATGTGTATCGACAACATCGTCCCCAAAGTGACTGTAAGTACATACCCCAACCAGAAACCATGGATTACAGGGAACATTCACACTGAGCTAAAGGGTAGAGCTGCCGCATTCAAGGAGCGGGACTCTAACCCGGAAAAAGAAATTCCGCTACGCCCTCAGACGAACCATCAAACAGGCAAAGCATCAATACAGGACTAAGATCGAATCGTATTACACCGGCTCCGACGCTCGTCTGATGTGGCAGGGCTTGCAAACTATTACAGACTACACAGGGAAACACAGCCGAGAGCTGCCCAGTGACACGAGCCTTCCAGACGAGCTAAATAACTTCTATGCTCGCTTCGATGCAAGTAACACTGAAACATGCATGAGAGCATCAGCTGTTCCGGACGACTGTATAATCACGCTCTCTGCAGCCGATGTGAGTAAGACATTTAAACAGGTCAACATCCATAAGCCCTCAGAGCCAGACGGATTACCAGGACGTGTACTCCGAGCATGCGCTGATAACTGGCAAGTGTCTTCACTGTCATGTTCAACCTCTCCCTGTCTGAGTCTGTAATACCAACATGTTTCAAGCAGACCACCATTGTCCCTGTGCGCAAGAACACTAAGGTAACCTGTCTAAATGACTACATACCCGTAGCACTCATGTCTGTAGCCATCAAATGCTTTGAAAGGCTGGTCATGGCTCACATCCGCACCATTATCCCAGAAACCCTAGACCCACTCCAATTTGCATACCGCACCAACAGATCCACAGATGATGCAATCTCTATTGCACTCCACGCTCCCCTTTCAGACCTGGACAAAAGGAACACCTATGTGAGAATGCTATACATTGACTACAGCTCAGAGTTCAACACCATTGTGCCCTCAAAGGTCATCGCTAAGCTAAGGACCCTGGGACTAAACATCTCCCTCTTCAACTGGATCCTGACTACAGCTCAGAGTTCAACACCATTGTGCCGTCAAAGGTCATCGCTAAGCTAAGGACCCTGGGACTAAACATCTCCCTCTTCAACTGGATCCTGGACTTCCTGATGGGCTGACCCCAGGTGGTAAGGGTAGGTAACAACACATCCACCACGCTGATCCTCAACACGGGCGCCCCTCAGGGGTGCGTGCTCAGTCCCCTCCTGTACTCCCTGTTCACTCATGACTGCACGGCCAGGCATGACTCCAACACCATCATTAAGTTTGCCGATGACACAACAGTGGTAGGCCTGATCACCGACAATGATGAGACAACATATAGGGAGGAGGTCAGAGACCTGACCGTGTGGTGCAAGGACAACAACCTCTCCCTCAACATTATCAAGACAAAGGAGATGATTGTGGACTACAGTAAAAGGAGGACCGAACACGCCCCCATTCTCATCGACGGGGCTGTAGTGGAGCAGGTTGAGAGCTTCAAGTTCCTTGGCATCCACATCACCAACAAACTAACATGGTCCAAGCACACCAAGACAGTTGTGAAGAGGGCAGGGCAAAACCTATTTCCCCTCAGGAGACTGAAAAGAGTTGGCATGGGTCCTCAGATCCTCAAAAGGTTCTACAGCTGTACCATCAAGAGCATCCTGACTGGTTGCATCACTGCCTGGTATGTCAACTGTTCAGCCTCCGACCGCAAAGCAGTACAGAGGGTAGTGCATACGGCCCAGTACATCCCCGGGGCCAAGCTTCCTGCCATCCTGGACCTCTATACCAGGTGGTGTAAGAGGAAGGTGTAACGGATTTCCTCTTCGTCTGAAGAGGAGTAGCAAGGATCGGACCAATGTGCAGCGTGGTAAGTGTCCATAATAGATTTTTAATAAATCAAAATGAACACAGAACAAAAATAACAAAACACGAACAAACAACCGAAACAGTCCCGTATGGTGTAAACACTGAAACAGGAAACAGCCACCCACAAAACACAATAGAAAACAGGCTACCTAAATATGGCTCCCAATCAGAGACAACGACTGACACCTGCCTCTGATTGAGAACCATACTAGGCCAAACACATAGAAATATAACAACAGAACAAAACATAGAAAAACAACATAGAATGCCCACCCCAACTCATGCCCTGACCAACTAAAATAAAGACATAAAAAAGGAACTAAGGTCAGAACGTGACAGAAGGCCCTAAAAATGGTCAAATATACCAGCCACCCTAGTCATAGACTGTTCTCTCTGCTACTGCACAGCAAGCAGTACCGGAGCGCCAAATCTAGCTCCAAGAGGCTTCTAAACAGCTTCTACCCCCAAGCCATATGACTCCTGAACAGCTAATCAAATGGCTACACAAACTATTTGCATTGCTCCCCCCATCTACGTTGCTGCTACTCTCTGTTATTATCTATTCATAGTCACTTTAAAAACTCTGCCTACATATACATATTACCTCAATTACCTCGACTCATGTGCCCCCGCACATTGACTCTCTACCGGTACCCCCTGTATATAGCCACGCTATTATTATTTACTGCTGCTCTTTAATTATTTGTAATTCTTATCTCTTACTTTTTTGGAGGTATTTCCTTAAAACTGCATTGTTGGTTACGGGCTTGTAAGTAAGCGTTTCACTGTAAGGCCTTCACCTGTTGTATTCGGTGCTTGTGACAAATAATGTTTGATTTGATTTGATGTACAAATGTCAGCAAGGCTTGAAATTATTTATTTTATTCAACAGAAATAGGCCATATTCAGTCCTCTGAGATAGCACACAGACACGTATACACACACTTACCTACACACACACATACCTACACACACACACACACACACACACACACACACACACACACACACACACACACACACACACACACACACACACACACACACACACACACACACACACACACACACACACACACACACACACAAAGAGGGAACTAATTTCTGGGCCGCACAATATGCTCAATAAATGAATGATGAGTAAATCTGTGAATTGTGAATAATTGATGGCAGCCGAGGTAACAAGCAAATTACTGGTGTTATTATTTGTTAATAAGACACTGTAACAGATTTAGGATCTTAATTTGACCTATATTGTCACAGAAAAAGAATCCTGAAGCAACAGGATTCAAACATTATTTCCATAATGTTGCTTGATCGGTGGTTAGGCTATTAGCTGGCCAAAAGTCGGCTACATGAAAAGTGCAATACTGTTAATTTAACTGTGTGTTACTGTGGGTTTTCATAGAATTTATGTAAATTACAAAGTTCTGGGATGCAGAAAAATTCTCAGAAACAAAAGAGTGATCAAATTAAGATCCTACATCTGCAGATCATCTCTAACTGTCCCTCATTATCTCACACCCTACAAAACCATCCTCCATATTTGGAAAGCAGGATATCAAGATGCACAGTGCATACTGAAACACTGTTCACTCCCTAAAGGCCTTCGTAACTATTACTACCTTGGAGACTAGCCGTTACCTAACGCAATGTTCCCACCCCATATATATATATATATATATATGTATATATACACAGTGCCTTCGAAAAGTATTCAGACCCCTTGACTTTTTACACATTTTGTTAGGTGTCACGTCGTTCGCAATAATGAAGGTCGGACCAAGGCGCAGCGTATGTTGAGTTCCACATATTTTAATGAAAGTGAAACTTAAGTAAATACAAAAAAAACAAATAAAGAATAAACGAACCGTGACGACAATTCAGTGCGAACAGGCAACTAAACATAAACAATATCCCATAACCCCACAGGTGGAAAAAATGCAACTTAAGTATGATCCCCAATTAGAGACAACAATTACCAGCTGCCTCTAATTGGGAATCATACACAAACACCAACATAGAAAAATAAACCTGGAACCCCACATAGAAATAATAAAACTAGACTAAACACCCCTATTCACGCCCTGACCTACTCTACCATAGAAAATACAGGCTTTCTATGGTCAGGACGTGACATTAGGTTACAGCCTTATTTTATAAATGATTACAAAGCATTTTCGCTTTTACATTTTCGCAAATGTATGTATAAAAACAACTGAAATATTACATTTACATAAGTATTGAGAACCTTTACTCAGTACTTTGTTGAAGCATCTTTGGCAGCAACTACAGCCTTGAGTCTTCATTGGTGTGACGCTACAAGCTTGGCACACATTTATTTGGGGAGTTTCTCCCATTCTTCTCTGCAGATCCTCTCAACCTCTGTCAGGTTGAATGGGGAGTATTGCTGCACAGCTATTTTCAGGTCTCTTCAGAGATGTTTGATCGGGTTCAAGTCCGGGCTCTGGATGGGCCACTCAAGGACATTCAAAGAGTTGTTCCAAAGCCACTCCTGTGTTGTCTTGGCTGTGTGCTTAGGGTCGTTGTCCTGTTAGAAGGTGGACGTTCGCACAAGTCTGAGGTCCTCAGCGCTCTGGAGCAGGTTTTCATCAAGGATCTATCTGTACTTTGCTCAGTTCATCTTTAACTCGATCCTGACTAGTCTTACAGTCCCTACCGCTGAAAAAAAATCCCCACAGCTGCCACCACCATGCTTCACCGTGGAGATAGTGCCAGGATTCCTTCAGACGTGACGCTTGACATTCAGGCCAAAGAGTTCAATCTTGGTTTCATCCGACCAGAGAATCTTGTTTCTCATGGTCCGAGAGTCTTTAGGTGCCTTTTGGCAAACTCCAAGCAGGCTGTCATGTGCCTTTACTGAGAAGTGGCTTCCTTCTGGCCACTCTACCATAAAGGCCTGATTGGAGTGCTGCAGGTTCTTGGTCACCTCCCTGACCAAGGCCCTTCTCCCCCGATTGCTCAGTTTGAACGGGCGGCCAGCTCTAGGAAGAGTCTTAGTGTTTCCAAACTTCTTCCATTTAAGAATGACGGAAGCCACTGTGTTCTTGGGGACCTTCAATGCTGCAGAAATTTTTTGGTACCCTTCGCCAGATCTAATTCTCTGCAAAATCCTGTCTCGGAGCTCTACGGACAATTCCTTCAACCTCATGGCTTGGTTTTTGCTCTGACATGCACTGTAAACTGTGGGACCTTATATAGACAGGTGTGTGCTTTTCCAAATCATGTCCAATCAATTGAATTGACCACAGGTGGACTCCAATCAAGTTGTAGAAACATCTCCAGGATGATCAATTTAAACAGGATGCACCTGAGCTCAATTTCGAATCACATAGCAAAGTGTCTGAATACTTATGTAAATAAGGTATTTCTCTATTTATTTATTTTTTTAAATACCTTTTAGTGAAGGAAGGATGATCTTGGCAAAGGAGAAATGCTCACTAACAGGGATGGAAACAAATTTGTGCACAAAATTTGAGAGAAATATGCTTTTTGTGCATAAAACTTTACATGTTGCATTGTTCAGTGTATACATGTAAACTGTATATATACACACACACACACATATATATATATATATATATAACACTATTGTTCAAAAGTTTGGGGTCACTTAGAAATATCCTTATTTTTGAAAGAAAAGCTATTTTTTGGTCCATTAAAATAACATCAAATTGATCAGAAATACAGTGTAGACATTGTTAATGTTGTAAATGACTATTGTAGCTGGAAACGGCTGATTTTTTACGGAATATCTACATAACAGTACAGAGGCCCATTATCAGCAACCATCACTCCTGTGTTCCAATGGCACGTTGCGTTAGCTAATCCAAGTTTATCATTTGACAAGGCTCATTGATTAATAGAAAACCCTTTTGCAATTACGTTAGCACAGCTGAAAACTGTTGTCCTGGTTATAGAAGCAATAAAACTGACCTTCTTTAGGCTAGTCGAGTATCTGAACCATCAACATTTGTGGGTTCGATTACAGGCTCAAAATGTCTAGAATCAAATAACTTTTTTCTGAAACTCATCAGTCTATTCTTGTTCGGAGAAATGAATGCTATTCCATGTGAGAAATTGCCAAGAAACTGAAGAGCTCGTACAACGCTGTGTACTACTCCCTTCACAGAACAGCGCAAACTGGCTCTAACCAGAATAGAAAGAGGAGTGGGAGGACCCGGTGCACAACTGAGCAAGAGGACAAGTACATTAGAGTGTCTAGTTTGAGAAACAGACGCCTCACAAGTCCTCAACTGGCAGCTTCATTAAATAATACCCACAAAACAACAGTCTCAACGTCAACGGCAAAGAGGCGGAGACTCCGGGATGCTTGCCTTCTAAGTTTCTTCAGGTGCAGTTTCAAAAACCAACAAGCGCTATGATGAAACTGGCTCTCATGAGGACCGCCAGAGGAAAGGAAGCCCCAGAGTTACCTCTGCTGCAGAGGATCACTTCATTAGAGTTACCAGCCTCGGAAATTGCAGCCCAAATAAATGCCCCACAGAGTTCAAGTTACAGATACATCTCAACATCAACTGTTCAGAGGAGACTGCGTGAATGAGGCCTTCATGGTCGAATTGCTGCAAAGAAACCACTACTTAAGGACATCAATAAGAAGAAGAGACTTGCTTGGGCCAAGAAACACTAGTAATGGACATTAGACCGGTGGAAATCTGTCCTTTGGTCTGATGAGTCCAAATTTGTGTCTTTGTGAGACGCAGAGTAGGTGAACGGATGATCTCCACATGTGTGGTTCCCACCATGAAGCATGGAGGAGGAGGTGTGATGGTGTGGGGGTGTTTTGCTGGTGACACTGTCTGTGATTTATTTAAAATTCAAGGCGCACTTAACCAGCATGGCTACCACAGCATTCTGCAGCGATACACCTTCCCATCTGGTTTGTGCGTAGTGGGACTATCATTTGTTTTTCAACAGGACAATGACCCAAAACTCACCTCCAGGCTATTTGACCAAGAAGGAGAGTTATGGAGTGCTGCATCAGATGTCTTGGCCTCCACAATCACCCGACCTCAACCCAATTGGACTGCAGAGTGAAGAAAAAGCAGCCAATAAGTGCTCATTATATGTGGGAGGTTCTTCAAGATGATTGGAAAAGCATTCCAGGTGACTACCTCATTTAGCTGGTTGAGAGAATACCAAATGTGTGAATAGGGTGGCTACTTTGAAGTATCTAAAATCTAAAATATATTTTGATTTGTTTAACACTTTTTTGGTTACTAGATGATCCCATATATTCATGTAGATCCCATGATTCATAGTTTTGATGTCTTCACTAGTATTATACAATGTAGAAAAACCCTTGGATGAGTAGGTGTGTCCAAAATGTTGACTGGTACTGTATATATATATATATATATATATATATATTGGGGTGGGGTGGTAGGGTGGTGGTGGTGATGAGGAGCTCGTTTTTGTGTGGTAGTGGTGGGGTGTAGGGGTACAGGGGTTGTGATAGTGATTGCCATGGCTGCAGCTGGGGATGAGTAATTGCCTGTCTTGGTGGGAGCGTGTTCTGGAGCTAAAGTCGACTGCTTTCTTCCTGATGTATAGCTCATTTGGATTCCGCCAGCCTTCCACCAGCCTTGGGGCTGTATTATTCATGCCTTGACAGATAGCACTCACTTAAAGCATTGGAATGAAGCCAGGTAGTGGTGGGGCGACACAGGAACATTGCACCTAGAAGCCTGGCAGAGTGAAAGGGGGAGAGAGGGAAAGGTGTATTGTTAGGAAAAGAGGGAGAGGAAAAACGAAAGAAGGAGAGGGAAGGGGAGAGAAGTATGAGATGGTGAGAGAGAGAGAGAGAGAGAGAGAGAGGGGGGGAATGGGGGCAGGCCCGATAAAAGAGTAGAGAACAGGGTGATGTGATCAAGTAGCCCTCCACCCCCACCCCGCCATCCCCTCCCCCTCCATCCCCTTCCCCCTCCCCTCCACCTCTGCCCCATGCACCCCTGCCTCCTCCACCATCTCCCCCTCCACCACCGCCACCTCCAGCTCAGCTACCCCACTGCCTCCTTGTGCAAATCCAGATAAGGTCACATTAATCATAATGTGCCACATCACCTCCATGCCATCAACCCCCCTCTGTGGAGTATCTCTCTCTGAAATGAACATTTCCATATTTAATTGGGAGCTTTATTTTCCAAAAGGAGAGGGGGAGCAGGCGTGTGGGGAAGAACAAATAGAGGTGAAGTGGACTGACTCTCTGGGGAATTGTTTTTCAGGTGTTCAATATTTTTAAAAGTGATCATCTTGGTTAATGTATTTAATCCACTTGTTTTTCTTTGCTTCGTGTAACCACTGCCATTATTGAATAAAATATAGTGGCGTCAGCTCCCCTTGGTTTTCAGTCAACTACAGCACTGGTTTTCCCATCTCTCTCTTTTTCGTAAATACCACGTTATCAGAAAAACTCAACCTATAAAACAACATAAGATACCTTCAAACACATTTCAAAACCTAGCCCCTCAAATATACTCTGGCACTCTCCTGTATCCCCCTCATCCCTTTCTTCCTCTGCCATTTGTTTATTTTTCCCCTTTGTGTTTTCCTCCTCTTTGTTTGGTGGTGTGTTATTATGACAGTCAGTCAGGGCAGCTCCAGTACCTAGCTCTGCTCTAGCCTAGCGTTAGCTAGCATGTGGTAAACAGGTGGTGTTTACTCCCCCTGCCTGCCTGTCCCCCCGCCCTCCCTCCCTCCCGCAGGAGACACATCAAAGGAAATGACAGATCATGTGTAGTGAGCCCAGGGCCCAGCATCGTGCCAGGGGGATGTATGACGAGGAGCAAGACAGCAAGGGCAGCCAGACGCTTAGGGCTCTCCATCTCTTCTGGGCTGGGTACATCCTGACCTCTCACCCTCCCTACCCCCCTCCCACTAGCAGCAGCCCCCTAGCCTGCCCATCCCTCCGCACGGCTACCAGCTAAATTACATAAATGTCAAGAGTCCTCCACTGTCTCTGCTGGGGAAATGTACCAGGCCCAGTAGACTTTATTTATTTTATTTAACCCTTATTTACCAGGTAAGTTGACTGAGAACACATTCTAACGTACAGCAACGACCTGGGGAATAGTTACAGGGGAGAGGAGGGGGATGAATGAGCCAGTTGGAACCTGGGGATGATTGGGTGTGACAAGCCAACAGAACAGGACAGAAACACAGCAGCTGGGCAATAGGCTGGGGGGTGAAAGCAAAGATGGATATTAGGGAGAGAACTTGATGTACACTAGTTTACATTTCCATTTTAGTAATTTAACCAGTGACTTGCAGTTAGTGCATTCAACTTAAAATAACTAGGTGGAACGACCACCTATCACAATCATAGTAAGTTCATTCTTACCTCAGTAAAGCAGCTATCAGCAGTCAGTGCTACTAAGAATAGACAAGTGCGAGTGTTGCTGCAGGAAAGATAAAACATGTTTTTAAGTAAGTTTAATTATTATTATTATTTCAGATGGCACATGACACATTTTCTGTGCGATCATGTTTTTTTGTGCTGATATTCTTGAGCTCTGGTTACTATTACTGCCATCTCTGTGCACATTAGAACCATATCTCAAACTAACTTTAAAAACATGTATGGAGTTTGAACTCCATTATGGCAGTGTACTGTCTAATGCAACATATCCAGTGTAGCTAACACAGATGGATAGTACAGAGGAGGAGGGTAAACCTCATCCAAGATGTGTCTCTCCCTACGCTAATGTGATTGATTGAAGTAATTATGTGAGTGGAGAGGACCCTTACAAAAATGTAACATGGTACTACTATGGTACTTTCACTTATACCATGGTATAGTCTGAATCATGGAAATGCACCATGGTTTTAGCCTTGAAGTATGATGGTACTACCATAGTACTGCCATCATACCTAAATATTACTATGGTATTGCATCATTTATATCATGGTATAGATCTGAATCATGGAAAAGTATGTGGACACTGAAGAGCTCAGTTACTTTATTTTATTTTAAAAAAATGTTATCCCATTTTCTCCCCAATTTTCGTGGTATCAAATCGCTAGTAATTACTATCTTGTCTCATCGCTACAACTCCCGTACGGGCTCGGGAGAGACGAAGGTCGAAAGCCATGCGTCCTCCGAAGCACAACCCAACCAAGCCGCACTGCTTCTTAACACAGCGCGCCTCCAACCCGGAAGCCAGCCGCACCAATGTGTCGGAGGAAACACCGTGTACCTGGCCCCCTTGGTTAGCGCGCACTGCGCCCGGCCCGCCACAGGAGTTGCTGGAGCGCGATGAGACAAGGATATCCCTACCGGCCAAACCCTCCCTAACCCGGACGACGCTATGCCAATTGTGCGTCGCCCCACGGACCTCCCGGTCGCGGCCGGCTGCGACAGAGCCTGGGCGCGAACCCAGAGACTCTGGTGGCGCAGCTAGCACTGCGATGCAGTGCCCTAGACCACTGCGCCACCCGGGAGGCCCAGAGCTCAGTTACTTTCAATGTGGCTCTGTCATAGGAAGACACTTTTCCAACAAGACAGTTCGTCAAATTTCTACAGCTGCCACGGTCAACTGTAAGTGCTGTTATTGCAACACTTACTACCGAGTTCCAAACTGCCTCTGGAAGCAATGTCAGCACAAGAACTATTCGTCGGGAGCTTCATGAAATGGGTTTCCATGGCCGAGCAGCCGCACACAAGCCTTAGATCACCATGTGCAATGCCAAGTGTCGGCTGGAGTGGTGTAAATCTCGCCACCATTGGACTCTGGAGCAGTGGAAACGCATTCTCTGGAGTGACGAATCACGCTTCACCATTTGGCAGTCTGAAAGACTAATCTGGGTTTGGCGGATGCCAGGAGAACGCTACCTGCCTGAATGGATAGTGCCAACTGTAAAGTTTGGTGGAGGAAGAATAATGTTCTGGAGCTGTTTTTAATGGTTCTGGCTAGGCCCCTTAGTTCCAGTGAAGGGAAATATTAATGCTACAACATACAATGACATTCTAGACAATACTGTGCTTCAAACTTTGTGGCAACAGTTTGGGGAAAGCCCTTTCCTGTTTCAGCATAACAATGCCTCCATGCACAAAGCGAGGTCCATACAGAAATGGTTTGTCAACCCCATCGAACACCTTTGAAATGAATTTGAACACCGACTGTGAGCCAGGCCTAATAGCCCAACTTCAGTGCCCGACCTCACTAAAGCTCTTGTGGCTGAATGGAAGCAAGTCCCCCGCAGCAATGTTCCTACATCTAGTGGAAAGCCTTCCCAGAAGAGTGGAGGCTATTAAAGCAGAAAAGGGGGGACCAACTCCATATTAATGCCCATGATTTTGGAATGAGATGTTCGATGAGCAAGTGTCCACATACTTTTGGTGCACTACATGGTTTTAGCTTTGAAGTATGATGGTACTGCCATGCACCTAAATAATACCATGGTATAGATGTGGATCATAGAAATACCATGGTTTTAAACTGCATTATACATTCTACCATGGTAACACAGTTATGATAAATGCTAACAGTTATTTATCAGTTATTAACATAACATGCAGTTATTAATAATTATCTTTATTTATTGTGCGTTTCCATAGTACAATGGCAGTGTAATTACATTTGACATTTTAGTCCTTTAGCAGACATTCTTATCCAGAGCGACTTACAGTAGTGAGTGCATACATTTTCATATTTATTTTCATACTGGTCCCTCATGGGAATTGAACCCACAACCCTGACGTTGCAGGTGCCATGCTCTACCAACTTTATTCATTTAATGCATTAAATAAATAAACCCCCAAGGTCAAAAGAGGTTGGTTGGTATTATATTGGTGAATTTATATACCATTATGGGCAAGTTTCTGATAAAGTCAGAGGCAGACTACTATTGTTTGTCCTAGTTTGTCTGTAACATCAAAGAAAAGGGAAATAGTTGCTGCAAAAAGGGGTAATACTTTCTGTATTAATAGTACTGTTTTTTGCTCATGTTTGGTTTCCCTGTGTTGCCAACCTGAAATGTGGGGAAATGTGAGATATATGGTATTCTAATCTTTGGCATTTTGTAACAATTTCCAGTATTTATAATCAAGGTGTGTTGTGCTTGTTTCGGCCTGGAGAGGGAGCCGCTTGCTCTAGTGGTTGCTTCACACGCTCTCACTCTACAGTGGCTCTCGCGCTAGCCTGCCTAGTCAATTGAATGAGAGAGCCAAGCCAACAAAATATTTGAAATGTTAACATCACAGTGAGCGATATATATAGCATAGGATATGAAACACCAAGTTAAGCAGAGTATTATTATATAATTGTTGTTATTTTTGATTATGTTTTGATAGTTAAATTCATTTATAAAAGTCCGTTAGCATAGAAGCTGTTGTCGGCTAAAGTTAGCTCCAGTCAAGCTAGCCTGTTGTAGTCATGGCGACAGGACCAACTAACGTTCACACAGTGTAAACAAAAGGAAACATTGTAACTTGTTGAGAATTACATGATAAACATGTATCTGAGATAAGATGATAATTAATACCTTTTCACAAATAGTTTTTTTTAATATGTTGGCTTTTTAGAATTGTATAGCCAAGTCAGTTGAGTGAGAGAGAGTGAACTGAAATGAAGAGAGAAGCACAAAACAAACTAACTATTTTAAATCTTCAAGGTTTCAGACTCCCTTCATTCTTCTAACCATACCCTATCCAGGTTTGAGACCATGTGTGTTATGGTTTTTCACTATGAGCTAAAGGGTTTAAGAGAGTTCTAGGCCTCTGCTTTGCCATTGCAGAGCGAGTAGTCAATGTTGCATTATGTGAGTACCAAAAATTACTGCGTTTTTTATGATGGTCCGGTGAGACACAGACCAACATAATACATTGTAAACAACAACCATGCTTTCTTGTTTCACTACATGCTGCCAGTACAAAACCATGTTTTTTTTATTCATTGCACTACCATGGTTAATTTTTGTACCATGGTAGCAAGTACAAGTACTGGGGGAGGTGCATGGCGAGGGTTTTGGTGCAAGGGCAGGTGGCTGGTTTTGGGGCAAGGTCAGGGGCTGCGACAAGGGCAGGGGAAAATATGAGGGCTGGGGCTAGGGAAAGTGCAGGGGTAAGTTGATGGAAATGGGGAAAGTAATGGTGCTGAAGAAGAGGTGAGTAGGGGGCTGAGGAAGAGACGGGCTGAAGAATAGGCTGGGTACGGGGCTGAGGCAGAGGAAAAGACTGGGGCTGAAGAAGAGGCTGGGTACGCGGCTGAGGCAGAGGAAAAGACTGGGGCTGAAGATGAGGCTGGGTACGGGGCTGAGGCAGAGGAAGAGACTGGGGCTGAGGAAGAGGCTTGGGCAGAGGAAGAGACTGGGGCTGCCTGGCAGCCTGAGTTGATGATGTGAGTTGGTGCTGGGTCTGTGTTTGTCTGCATGGGTTTGATTCCTCTGGCTCTACTGCATTGACTGTCTCCCATTACAGCCCATCACACTACAATGAATCACAACAGGGACTTGATGTTTTACAATACCATCTCTGTGTTGGCTGTGTGTACAAACTATACCATAGCGTGTGTTGTATTATCCAGTATAAAATCCACAATTAGAGAACACAGAATACACCCAAATTGCAGTGGCTGCCTGAGCCTCCCCTCCCACAGAACCACACAGCTTTTGTTCTCTTCTCCCCCTCTCTCTGACTCTCATTCTCCCTCTAGCCCTCTTTCCTCTCCCCCTCTCTTTCTCTATCTTGCTGTCTCTTGCTTTCTCTCCCTCTCACACTCCTCTCTCTCTCGCTCTGTCTCTCTCTTTCTCTCTCTGTCTTTCTCTCCCTTCCGTTCTCTCTCCTTCTCTCCACCTTACCCTCTCTGTCTCTCTCTCTTTCTCTCTATCTATAGTATCTCTCTCCCTCTGTCTTTCTCTCCCTTCCATTCTCTCTCCCTCTCCCCAACTCTCTTCTCCCTATCTCTCCTTTTCTCCACCGACCCCCCCCCCCTATATATCTCTCTCTCTCTTTCTATCTCTCCCTGACTTGCTACTGTCTGCGAGGATGGCAAATCCCTGTTGGATTTCTGGAGGATATCACCATGGAGATGGCGCTCTGCCACGCGTGCCAATAGATCCTGTTAGATAGGGACACAGCGAGAGGTGCACGGAACTCCTCTAACAGCTCTCTCTTTCTCTCTCTCTAGGCAGACAGGGGATGAGGTAGAAAAGGAGACAATTTAGGTATAAAGAGAGAGGATGGTGTCAAGAAGAGAGAGAGAGAGGTGAAGAGTGAGTGAGAATGGGGTGTAAGGAATGGAGAGGGAGAGAGAAAGACAGGGGAGATGGTGAGAGTGAGAAAGAGAGAGAGATTGAGAAAGAGAGAGTGAGAGAGAAAGAGAGCGAGAGAGAAAGTGAGAGAGAGGCAGGGGGATATAAAGTAATCAACACTTAGAATAAAAGGTTCCAAAGGGGTTCTTCGGCTGTCCCCATAGCAATACCCATTTTGGTTTCAGGTAGAACCCTTTTTCTTTTCAGGTAGAACCATTCTGGGTTCCATGTATAACCCTCTGTGGAAAGTGTTCTACATGAAACCCAAAAGGTTTCTTCTTGGAACCAAAAGTAGTTCCTTTTAGGTTCTAGATAGCACCTTTTTTTCTAAGAGTGAAGAGTGAAAGCCATGAAGTGCAGCAGCAGTCTCATCCCAGTGTCAGGGAGACAAATAGCACAAAATGCTTATGATTGGACTAAGCTTCATCCCCCGCCTTGAACAGGCTTTAATATGACTGCTAATAAAGCTGTTATGTAACGCTCATTGTCACCTGCCTGGGTATACACACACACGCGCCGGAAGCATTCACGCATACACATATACACACGCATGTAAGTGCACACATGGACACAGACACAGAGACACACATACACAAACACAGACACACACACAACCACACAAAGACAGAGGTAATCCTACTCATGATTCTGAGCTCTCGAAATGGGCTTTCCCTTAACATGTACAGTGTTTTCCTCATGTTACTTGACTGACTTGTTCCGCTTTAGTTGAATGCGTTTCATCCAGAATTATCTCTTTAAAAATACAATACAAACCTGAAGTGTCTTTTCTGTTACACAAGGGTCAATTTTCCTTCGATAGCTGCCTTCCATACCAAACACACCTATTAAAGACTTCTACCCTGCTGCCTGGTGAAGAAAAGACAAACACTTTCTGTCCTCCTCTCCTGACGCCAGCAGTATTTCTTTATTTAAATGGCACTTAATAATTACCTGTGGAATGTTAATTGCTGGGTGCAGTCAGAAGGATGTAGTCACGGTAGCAGGGGGAGATGGTTGAGATGTGGCAAAGGCCTTGTTGTGAGAAAGCTGAGAATTGTGGGATGTGTGTGTGTCACAGCAACCTAACAGCAAGAGTAGTAGGCTACACCAAGCAGTAGTTTTCAACCGGTGTGCTGCGGCACACTGGTGTGGCTTGAGGAACTCCTAGGTGTGGCTTGAGGAACTCCTAGGTGTGGCTTGAGGAACTCCTAGGTGTGGCTTGAGGAACTCCTAGGTGTGGCTTTGTGGAACTCCTAGGTGTGGCTTGAGGAACTCCTAGGTGTGGCTTGAGGAACTCCTAGGTGTGGCTTGAGGAACTCCTAGGTGTGACTTGAGGAACTCCTAAGTGTGGCTTGAGGAACTCCTAGGTGTGGCTTGAGGAACTCCTAGGTGTGGCTTGAGGAACTCCTAGGTGTGGCTTGAGGAACTCCTAGGTGTGGCTTGAGGAACTCCTAGGTGTGGCTTGAGGAACTCCTAGGTGTGCCGGGAGACTTTTCCTCATCTTGATCATTTTTTGGAACACTCACTTATAAACATGACCTGTGGAATGCAGATGGAATTGTGACTTAGGAGCACCAGCGCCGCTCAGATAATACATAGAATAGCTCTGTATCGTTGTTTCAAGGCCGGTGCGCTCAGGCTGTTGTTACAGGCTGTTGTTGCATCATGAGCAAAGTAATTTGTATAATTTTACACTGAACAAAAATATTTATGCAACATGTAAACTGTTGGTCCCATGTTTCATGAGCTGAAATAAAAGAGCCCAGAAATGTTCCATAAGCACAAAAAAATTATTTCTCAAAACTTTTGAGCAAAAATGTGTTTACATCCCTGTTAGTGAGCATTTATCCTTAGCCAAGATAATCCATCCACCTGACAAGTGTGGCATCAAGAAGCTGATTAAACAGCATGATCATTACACAGGTGTACCTTGTGCTGGGGACAGTAAAAGGCTTCTGCAGTTTTGTAACACAACACAATGCCACAGATGTCTCAAGTTTTGAGGGACTGTGCAATTGGAATGCTGACTGCAGGAATGTCCACCAGAGCTGTTGCCAGATAATGTAACGGTCATTTCTCTACCATAAGCCTTACCATAACGTTGTTTTAGAGACAGTACGTCCAACCCAGCTTCACAACCGCAGATGAAGTGTATGGCGTCATGTGGGCAAGTGGTTTGCTGATGTCAACTTTGTGAACAGAGTGCCCCATGGTGGCGGTGGGGTTATGGTATGGGCAGGCATAAGCTACGGACAACAAACTGAATTGCATTTTATCGATGACAATTTGAATGCATAGAGATACTGTGACAAGATCCTGAGGCCCATTGTCGTGACATTGATCCGCAGCCATCACCTCACGTTTCAGAATGATAATGCACAGCCCCATGTCACAAGGATCTGTACACAATTCCTGGGAGCTAGAAATGCCCCATTTCTTCCATCTAGCAACCTTTCGGTTACTGGCCCAACGCTCTAACCACTAAGCTACCTGCCATCCTGACTAGTCTCCCAGTCTCTGCCGCTGAAAAACATCCCCACAGAATGATACTGCCACCACCATGCTTCACCGTAGGGATGGTGCCAGGTTTCCTTCAGACATGACGCTTGGCCTTCAGGCCAAAGAGTTAAATCTTGGTTTCATCAGACCTGAGAATCATATTTCTCATGGTCTGAGAGTCCTTTAGGTGCCTTTTGGCAAACTCCAATTTGGCTGTCATGTGCCTTTTACTGAGGAGTGGCTTCCGTCTGGCCACTCTACCATAAAGGCCTGATTGGTGGAGTGCTGCAGAGATGGTTGTCCTTCTGGAGTTCTGTCAGAGTGACCATCGGGTTCTTGGTCACCTCCCTGACATGCACTATGGATGATCAATAGAAACAGGATGCACCTGAGCTCAATTTCGAGTCTCATAGCAAAGGGTCTGAATACTTATGTAAATAAGATATTTCAGTTTTTTTATATATATATAAATGTGCCCCCCAAAAAACTGTTTTCGCTTTGTCTTTGTGGGGTATTGTGTGTAGATTGATGAGGAACATGTTTTATTTAATACATTTTAGAATAAGGCTGTAACATAATACAATGTGTAAAATGTTGAGTGGTCTGAATACTTTCCGAATGCATTGTATTTTTAACACATTAGTGGGATAAAGAGGCATTTAGAGATCATGCATAAAGTTGTTTTCGGTAAATATTGTAATGAAGTCTTTCAGTAGGGGAGGATTTTAGGACCCACTGAAACATATTTGCAGTAGTAGTACAATGGAACATTATGTAACAATGGAAATACTAACTGGTGTAATTGACCCCTTTTTATTGGCCAGATAAAAACAATTTCTAGCGATTTAAACGTTAATCCATTTGAGTGTTTCAATGCAATTAGCAGTATCACTGAGATTGTGAATTGTAAAGTGATTCAGGTGAAAATACATGAATAGCTGTCATGGAGTGACTGTAGCACATTAAGCACAGCCATACAGCCCCTCCATCTGGGTGATGCACTGCAAGTACTGCCTCATCGCTAAAAGCCATCCAGTCTGACAGACAGAGTGGTATGCAATGGAAGACGAGTATAGGAAAGAGTGAATTTCAACAGCTAGACACCTTCACTCCTTCCATACTTCCCTCCCTCCCACTTACCTATCCTCTCTGCCAGGCTGGCTGCTTGGCAGTATGTATCCTGCTGGGACCCCTTGATTTATTTGGAGGGGCTCTGGAATGGGCCAGGATGAGTGGCATTTTAATGTGCTTTTGAGATGTTTGGTCACAAGCACTATTGATCACAGTACCCAGCGACCCCCTCCCCCCCACACACACACACCTCCGCCCCCACCCTGGGGAGAGGTGCAGGACCTGCAGGAGCCTGCAGGGCTGACAGGCAGGGAATGAGTTTCCTTGTGGTCTTAGATTAATGAAATGAGGCCCTGGGTGTGGGTGCAGGGGTCAGGCTATTAAGTAATCCCTGTGCCTGCTGAGATTGAAGCTGTCTACCAGTTGAGCCCGACGCTGACTGAGTGATTGACACCCGCTCCTTTTGGTCTGTGTAGAACAGCGTGTGTGTGTGTGTGTGTGTGTGTGTGTGTACGTGTGTGTGTGTGTGTGTGTGTGTGTGCGTGCGTGCGTGCGTGCGTGCGTGCGTGCGTGCGTGCGTGCGTGCGTGCGTGCGTGCGTGCGTGCGTGCGTGCGAGGGAGGGAGGGAGGGAGGGAGGGAGGGAGGGAGGGAGGGAGGGAGGGAGGGAGAGATTATAATTCATGCAGCTTTGCAATTCTGAAACAAATAAACACTGGTAAAAGGTCTACAGTTAGCATGTTGCAGTGAGTCAGAATACCCAGTTCTCCACCAATTTAAGAAATGAGGCTCATGTACTAGCAGCACCCCCCTAACCTTGAGTGGAGGAGGCTTCCGAGAGGTGCCACATCCGCTTGGAAACGTCCAAAACAGAACGCCTCCACCGACTATAATAACTGCTGATATAATTTCACTCCTCCGCTCCTTCAACCTAATGCTGTCTATTTGTTCACATTAGGGCCTATTCTGGGCTGAGTGAGGAGGGATAAACACTCTGGGCTGGTGTGAAGGGAAATCAGGAGCATTTCACAGCTCAGTAGCCTCTAACTAAGCATACCTGAAGCATTTCTGACTCTGTTACCGACCAGCATGGAACACTGCTCTGCTTGGCACCCAAAACACGTTGTCGCACTGGTCTCATTGGGACTCTGTCCGTGTGGTTTGTTTGATAGAGGGACTGGGTGCCACATGCGCACATCAATGCACACATACACACATGCACTTGAACACACACACACACAGACCTGTATCGCCCCCAGACTCCCCATGGTTTGATGAGGGAAATGGATTAGGCTCCTGTGATCAATATTCTGGGTGAATACACAGATGATCAGATTATCAGATTAAAATGTGTCCTCTGCTACCAATGGGACCAGGAGAATACAGTAAACCCATCCCTCTGATTATGCTGTTTTCCCAACGATGCCAGCTAAATAAACCATTTATTTTCAGAGGGTAACCCAGGGATGTAATTATCTATTTGTTTTAATATCTTTGTTGTTATTTGTCTCAGAAATCCTCATCTTGCCTCCTATAATTATTAACCCAGCAAAGGATGGCAATTAGAATGTAATTACACAATAGTGAATGATTATGGGCACGATTAGAGCTCCGTTTCCTAAACTTTGATTTCACTTTCTCTATGGTGCCACAAACAAAAACCTTCAGCAGAGCATTGGGTCTGTCCTAGAGCTGTTCTGCAGCGAGAAAGCGAGAGAACATTCAACTACTTGTACCATTGTGCTGCAGTTGTGTTTTATTGTGTTTTGTAGAATTTTCTCCAAATGTGTTTTAATCAGTGAATAGCCTGCTGGGTAGTGTGCTGGCCCAGTGACACATTTAGAGACCAGAGCCAGTGTATTGTATTAGCTTAGCCAGTCAGCCACTAAGCCTGGTGAGGTGGCTGGGGTTTTGGGTCTGCTGGCTAACAGTTAATGGTTCTGGTGTTATCTGTCCCCTGCAGTGTGTACGGCTGCCCTCTGGCCAAGAAGAGGAAAACAGTGGACAGACAGCCTCTGGAACCCCTGGAAGTGCTGGAGCCCATACTGGAACCCCTTGAACCAGCATCCAAGGGGACACCACTCATAACCCAGATGGACAACTCTACTATGGAGGAGAGCTACGAGACGGACGGAACAGAGGAGATGGATGATAGAGATGAGGAGGTGGAGGAGGGAGTAGAGGATGGGGGAGATGAGGAAGAGGAGGAGGTAGAGGATGAGGAAGAGGAGAGATACTCGGATGACAATGAGGAACAGATGGAGCAGGAAGAAGGAGATGTGGAGAGAGGGGAGGGAGAGGGGGAGGAGGGAGAGGTGGAACAAGAAGAGGAGGAGGAGGAGGAAGAGGGAGTAGAAGAGGAAGAAGATGAGGAAGAGTTTGAGGAGGAGTTTGATGAGCAGAGTCAAGGCCAAGGTGAGACTTTATTTACTTGCCTGTTACACCGAAAGATATTAGGATATAATATTCAAAAGAATGTACATATTTGCATTGTGGAATGGTTAGCCTAGAATATATATATATATATACAGTGCCAGTCAAAAGTTTGGACACACCTACTCCTTCAAGGGTTTTTCTTTATTTTACGTTGTAGACATCAAAAGACATCAAAACTATGAGATAACACATATGGAATCATGTGGTAACCATTTTTTTTTAACAGATCAAAATATATTTTATATTTGAGATTCTTCAAAGAAGCCACCCTTTGCCTTGATGACAGCTTTGCACACTCTGGCATTCTTTAAACCAGCTTCACCTGGAATGCTTTTCCAACAGTCTTGAAGGAGTTCCCACATATGCTGAGCACTTGTTGGCTGATTTTCCTTCCCTCTGTGGTCCAACTCATCTCAAACCATCTCAACTGGGGTGAGGTCAGGTGTTTGTGGAGGCCAGGTCATCTGATGCAGCACCACCAAAGCACCCCCACATCATCACACCTCGTCCTCCATGATTCACGGTGGGAACCACACATGCGGAGATCACCCGTTCACCTACTCTGCGTCTCACAAAGACACGACGGTTGGAACCAAAAATCTCAGATTTGGACTCATCAGACTAAAGGACAGATTTCCACCAGTCAAATGTCCATTGCTCGGGTTTCTTGGTGCGAGCAAGTCTCTTCTTATTATTGGTGTCCTTTAGTAGTGAAGGCCTGATTCACGAAGTCTCCTCTGAACAAATCAAATCAAATTGTATTTGTCACATACACATGGTTAGCAGATGTTAATGCGAGTGTAGCAAAATGCTTGTGCTTCTAGTTCCGACAATGCTGTAATAACCAACGAGTAATCTAACCTAACAATTCCACAACTACTACCTTATACACACAAGTGTAAAGGGATAAAGAATATGTACATAAGGATATATGAATGAGTGATGGTACAGAACGGCATAGGCAAGATGGTATCGAGTACAGTATATACATATGAGATGAGTAATGTAGGGTATGTAAACAGAAAAGTGGCATAGTTTTAATTAAGTGGCTAGTGATACATGTATTACATAAAGCTGGCAAGATGCAGTAGATGATATAGAGTACAGTATATACATATACATTATATTAAGTGGCATTGTTTAAAGTGGCTAGTGATACATTTTTGATCAATTTCCATTATTAAAGTGGGCTGGAGTTGAGTCAGTATGTTGGCAGCAGCCACTCGATGTTAGTGGTGGCTGTTTAACAGTCTGATGGCCTTGAGATAGAAGCTGTTTTTCAGTCTCTCGGTCCCTGCTTTGATGCACCTGTACTGACCTCGCCTTCTGGATGATGGCGGGGTGAACAGGCAGTGGCTCGGGTGGTTGTTGTCCTTGATGATCTTTATGGCCTTCCTGTGACATCGGGTGGTGTGGGTGTCCTGGAGGGCAGGTAGTTTGCCCCCAGTGATGCGTTGTGCAGACCTCACTACCCTCTGGAGAGCCTTATGGTTGTGGGAGGAGCAGTTGCCGTACCAGGCGGTGATACAGCCCGACAGGATGCTCTCGATTGTGCATCTGTAGAAGTTTGTGAGTGCTTTTGGTGACAAGCCGAATTTCTTCAGCCTCCTGAGGTTGAAGAGGCACTGCTGCGCCTTCTTCACAACGCTGTCTGTGTGGGTGGACCAATTCAGTTTGTCCCTGAAGTGTACGCCGAGGAACTTAAAACTTAAAACTACCCTCTCCACTACTGTCCCGTCGACTGTCCCGTCGATGTGGATAGGGGGGTGCTCCCTCTGCTGTTTCCTGAAGTCCACAATCATTTCCTTTGTTTTGTTGATATGTTCAGTGTGAGGTTATTTTCCTGACACCACACTCCGAGGGCCCTCACCTCCTCCCTGTAGGCCGTCTCGTCGTTGTTGGTAATCAAGCCTACCACTGTAGTGTCGTCCGCAAACTTGATGATTGAGTTGGAGGCGTGCATGACCACGCAGTCGTGGGTGAACAGGGAGTACAGGAGAGGGCTCAGAACGCACCCTTGTCGGGCCCCAGTGTTGAGGATCAGCGGGGTGGAGATGTTGTTACATACCCTCACCACCTGGGGGTGGCCCGTCAGGAAGTCCAGTACCCAGTTGCACAGGGCGGGGTCGAGACCCAGGGTCTCGAGCTTGATGACGAGTTTGGAGGGTACTATGGTGTTAAATGCTGAGCTGTAGTCGATGAACAGCATTCTCACATAGGTATTCCTCTTGTCCAGATGGGTTAGGGCAGTGTGCAGTGTGGTTGCGATTGCGTCGTCTGTGGACCTATTGGGGCGGTAAGCAAATTGGAGTGGGTCTAGGGTGTCAGGTAGGGTGGAGGTGATATGGTCCTTGACTAGTCTCTCAAAGCACTTCATGATGACGGAAGTGAGTGCTACGGGGCGGTAGTCGTTTAGCTCAGTTACCTTAGCTTTCTTGGGAACAGGAACAATGGTGGCCCTCTTGAAGCATGTGGGAACAGCAGACTTGGATAAGGTTAGATTGAATATGTCCGTAAACACACCAGCCAGCTGGTCTGCGCATGCTCTGAGGACACGGCTGGGGATGCCGTCTGGGCCTGCAGCCTTGCGAGGGTTAACACGTTTAAATGTTTTACTCACTGCAGTGAAGGAGAGTCTGCAGGTTTTGGTAGCGGGCTGTGTCAGTGGCACTGTATTGTCCTCAAAGCGAGCAAAAAAATTATTTAGTCTGTCTGGGAGCAAGACATCCTGGTTCGCGACGGGGCTGGTTTTCTTTTTGTAATCCGTGATTGACTGTAGACCCTGCCACATGCCTCTTGTGTCTGAGCCGTTGAATTGCAACTCTACTTTGTCTCTTTACTGACGCTTAGCTTGTTTGATTTCCTTGCGGAGGGAATAGCTACACTGTTTGTATTCGGTCATGTTTCCGGTCACCTTTCCCTGGTTAAAAGCAGTGGTTTGCGCTTTCAGTTTCGCGCGAATGCTGCCATCAATCCACGGTTTCTGGTTTGGGAATGTTTTAATAGTTGCTGTGGGTACGACATCACCGATGCACTTCCTAATGAACTCGCTCACCGAATCAGCGTATTTGTCAATGTTGTTGTTGGACGCAATGCAGAAGGACTTGAGTTCCTGTATGTTGTTATGATCACACCACGTCTCGTTAATCATAAGGCATACCCCCCCGCCACTCTTCTTACCAGAAAGATGCTTGTTTCTGTCGGCGCGATGTGTGAAGAAACCAGCTGGCTGCACCGACTCCGATAGCGTCTCTCAAGTGAGCCATGTTTCCGTGAAGCAAAAAACGTTACAGTCTCTGATGTCTCTCTGGAAGGCAACCCTTGCTCGGATTTCATCAACCTTGTTGTCAAGAGACTGGACATTGGCGAGTAGTATGCTAGGGAGTGGTGCGCGATGTGCCCATCTCCGGAGCCTGACCAGAAGACCGCTTCGTTTGCCCCTTTACGGCGACGTTGTTTAGGTTCGCCGGCTGGGATCAGATCCATTGTCCTGGGTGGAAGGCAAAACACAGGATCCGCTTCAGTCATATTCCTGATCGTATTGTTGTTAAGTTGACGATGCTCTTATATACAATAGTTCTTCCCGACTGTATATAATAAAACTCGGTGAAGCATTTATTTGGGCTGCAATCTGGGGTGCAGTTAAATCTAATGAACTTATCCTCTGCAGCATAGGTAACTCTGGGTCTTCCTTTCCTGTGACGGTCCTCATGAGAGCCAGTTTCATCATAGTGCTTGACGGTTTTTGTAACTGCACTTGAAGAAACTTTCAAAGTTCTTAAAATTTTCCGGATTGACTTACCTTCATGTCTTAAAGTAATGATGGACTGTCGTTTCTCTTTGCTTATTTGAGATGTTCTTGCCATAATATGGACTTGGTCTTTTGCCAAATAGGGCTATCGTCTGTATACCACCCCTACCTTGTCACAACACAACTGATTCTCAAAGAAATTCCACAAATGAACTTTTAACAAGACACTCTTGTTAATTGAAATGCATTCCAGGTGACTACCTCATGAAGCTGGTTAGGAGAAGGCCAAGAGTGTGCAAAGCTGTTGTCGTGACGTTGTATTAGTTAATGTGACGACTGTTGCTCATCGAATGATTAAAGGTTTATAATTGTGTGATTAACTGAATCAAGCGATTATTTACTCATTAACCTGGGGCACCATGGGATTTTTTTAAAAATTGAGTTTCTATTTCCCAAATTAACTCAAAGAATATCAGAATATCAATTTTACAACAGCCGCTAATTAATCAGTTACCTCTACAGTCTCGTTCTGAACGTCGCATAATCTGGGAATCTGCACGGACCCGGGTCTCACCAATGAGTTCGTACCACACCAATCTTAGTTGATTATTTATTTACTAGAAAGCTAAAATGATGATAAAAGATACACATACACAAAAACACATTCTAGACTATTAATTAGAACTTAATATAACGGGCCAACACACTATGGCGCGTGTTACCCAAAATGGGGATTTAAAAGAGAGAAAAAGCGTATGAATGAAACAGTGTAGATACCACGATTCGATGGGGAGTGGAGGCTAGGTGGTTCAGCTTGAATTCACCCGCTTAGACACAGCTACTCATTCGTAGCTTGGGTAGAAAAAGATTTCTTTGTCTTCAAACTTGTGTTACGTTTTGGGTTCGTTGACTTTTTAGACCTTGGCTGCAGCTCGGGTCACTTAGTCTGATCTGTTAACTTCTTATGGCTGCAAGGGGCAGTATTGAGTAGCCAGTTAAATCGTGCCCATTTCAAACGGCCTCATACTCAATTCTTGCTCGTACAATATGCATATTATTATTACTATTGGATAGAAAACACTCTCTAGTTTCTAAAACCGTTTGAAGTATTTCTCTGAGTGAAACAGAACTCATTCTGCAGCACATTTCCTGACCAGGAAGTGGAATGTCAGAAATCGATGCTCTATTCAACTTCCTGCCTGTACATGGGCATGATACGTAAGCGTCTACGTACACTTCATACACCTTCCCCTGGTTGTCAAGAGGCAGTGAGAGAAGAAATTTCGTGTTTATCTTGGTCTGAGGTGGAATTAAAGCTCTTTGTATGACGTGACAGTCCATTTCCTGTTTCTGGAGCGCGCGAAAGGGGACATGGATTTGCCTTCTGTTTAGCTGTCGTTATGGACGACTAACATCTCCGGTTTAGATTTTATTTGATACATGTGACCATATCATCGTAAAGTATGTTTTTTCAATATAGTTTAATCAGATTATTGAAATTTTTTCGGGAGTTTTGCCGTGTTCCGTTCTCTGACTTTGTTGACGTTGGAGAGATCCGTGCCACTTGGCAAGTGCCCATGCTAAATCAAGAGGGAAATTTGCCGTTCCAGATCCAAACAACGACTGTTCTGGACAAAGGACACCTTGTCCAACATTCTGACGGAAGATCACCAAAAGTAAGAAACATTTTATGATGCTATTTCTAATATCTGTCGTGCATGTGAACTGGTCGTCGGCGCCCAAGTGTTTCTGGCTATTGTGGCTACGCTAATATAACGCTATATTGTGTTTTCGCTGTAAAACACTTGATAAATCGGAAATATTGTCTGGAATCACAAGATGCCTGTCTTTCAATTGCTGTACACTATGTATTTTTCAGAAATGTTTTATGATGAGTAATTAGGTATTTGACGTTGGTGTCTGTAAATATTATGGCTGCTTTCGGTGCAATTTCTGATTGTAGCTGAAATGTAAACTATGATTTATACCTGAAATATGCAAATTTTTCGAACAAAACATATGCTATACAATAAATATGTTATCAGACTGTCATCTGATGAAGTTGTTTCTTGGTTAGTGGCTATTTATATCTTTATTTGGTCGAATTTGTGATAGCTACTGATGGAGTAAAAAACTGATGGAGTAAGAAAAGTGGTGTCTTTTGCTAACGTGGTTAGCTAATAGATTTACATATTGTGTCTTCCCTGTAAAACATTTTAAAAATCGGACATGTTGGCTGGATTCACAAGATGTGTACCTTTCATATGCTGTATTGGACTTGTTAATGTGTGAAAGTTAAATATTTAAAAAAAATATATTTTGAATTTCGCGCCCTGCACTTGAGCTGGATGTTGTCATAAGTGTACCGGTGTCGGGCTGCACCCCAAACAGGTTAATTCTTCACTCACAGGTTTTATACCCTCGGGTCAGAAGTGGGCGTAACCGTCTTTAGGGCAATTCTCTGGGCTTACCAAGTTAAGAGGCAAGGTCTAGATTTTACTCAAATCCAATTTTAGACAACTAACTTCACATTTCATCTTTACCAAAACATTTCTCTTTGATTTGGACATTTTCCACACAACGTACAATGTATAAACATCAAACATATACTAGGAAAACTCTTAACGTTACAATGTTTTCGTAATAACGTCATCTATTAACCTTTAATAACAAAACAAAAATGACATGCATTTTCATATTCCATCTATCGTCATGACCACCATTGTGGCTGATGGAAACCATTGTTCCAAAATCCCTTTATTGCATGTTTAATGTTCTGAGGGTGGTTCTCCATATTGAGGGGACACCGGAATGTTGTGTGGCCTAAGATTTACCAGGGGCGTGAGGGGTCATAAAACCCCCACATCTTCAGACCCCTAGAGAGATAATCTGTAGGGTTGTGGTCTCCTGTAACCTGACCTGATCAGGACAGTCATGACACTGTCATCAAGGCAAAGGGTGGCTACGTTGAAGATTCTAAAATCTAAAATATATTTTGATTTGATTAAAACTTTTTTTACATATGTGTTATTTCATAATTTTGATGTCTTCACTATTATTCTACAATGTAGAAAATAGTAAAAATAATGAAAAACCCTTGAATTAGTAGGTGTGTCCAAACGTTTGACTGGTACTGTATACAGTTTCTTCAGAAAGTATTCAGACCCCTTAACTTTTCCACATTTTGTTAGGTTACAGCCTTATTCTAAAATTGATGAAATAGATTTTTCCCTCATCAATCTACATAGAATAACACATAATGACAAAGCTAAAAAACGTTTTTTTTTAGGATTTCTTTGCGATTATAAAAAAAGAAGCTAATATCACATTTACATAAGTATTCAGACCCTTTACTAAACACTTTGTTGAAGCAGCTTTGGCAGCGATTGCAGCCTCGCATCTTCTTGGGTTTGACGCTACAAACTTGACACACCTGTATTTGGGGAGTTTCTCCCATTCTTCTCTGCAGATCCTCTCAATCTCTGTCAGGTTGGATGGGGCGCATCGCTGCACAGCTATTTTCAGATCTCTCCAGAGATGTTAGTTCAAGTCCGGCCTCTGGCTGGGCCACTCAAGGACATTCAGAGACTTGTCCCGAAGCCACTCCTATGCTGTCTTGGCAGTGTGCTTAGGGTCGTTGTCCTGTTGGAAGGTGAACCCTCACCTCAGTCTGAGGTCCTGGGCACTCTGAAGCAAGTTTTCATCAAGGATCTCTCTGTACTTTGCTCCTTTCATCTTTGCCTCGATCCTGACTAGTATCCCAGTCCCTGCCGCTGAAAAACATCCCCACAGCATGATACTGCCACCGCCCTGCTTCACTATAGGGATGGTGCCAGGTTTCCTCCAGACGTGACGCATGGCATTCAAACCAAATAGTTTAATATTGCTTTCATCAGACCTGAGAATCTTGTTCCTCATGGTCTGTGAGTCTTTAGGTGCCTTTTGGCAAACTCCAAGCATGCTGTCATGTTCCTTTTACTGAGTAGTGGCTTCCATCTGGCCACTCTACCATAAAGGCCTGATTGGTGGAGTGCTGCAGAGATGGTTGTCCTTCTTGAAGGTTCTCCCATCTCCACAGAGGGACTCTAGAGCTCTGTCA
The DNA here is from genome assembly GCF_016432855.1 of Salvelinus namaycush. Taxonomy (NCBI): domain Eukaryota; kingdom Metazoa; phylum Chordata; class Actinopteri; order Salmoniformes; family Salmonidae; genus Salvelinus; species Salvelinus namaycush. Next base: position 13,510,661 of record NC_052321.1, on the reverse strand, counting down.
GATTGACCATCGGGTTCTTGTTCACCTCCCTAACTAAGGCCCTTCTCCCCCGATTGCTCAGTTTTGCCAGGCGGCCATCTCTAGGTAGAGTCTTGGTGATTCCAAACTTCTTCCATTTAATAATGATGGAGGCCACTGTGTTCTTGGGGACCTTCAATGCTGCAGAAATGTTTTTGTACCCTTCCCCAGGTCTGTGCCTCGACACAATCCTGTCTCGAATCTCTACGGACAATTCCTTTGACCTCATGGCTTGGTTTTTGCTCTGACATTCACTGTCAACTGTGGAACCTTATATAGACAGTTGTGTGCCTTTCCAAATCATGTCCAATCAATTGATTTTACCACAGGTAGACTTCAATCAAGTTGTAGAAACATCTCAAGGATGATCAATGGAACACGATGCACCTAAGCGCAATTTCGAGTCTCATAGCAAAAGGTCGGAATACTTATGTAAATAAGGTATTTCTGGATTTTTTTAAATAAATTTGCAAAAATGTAAAAAAAACTGTTTTGGCTTTGTCATCATGGGGTATTGTGTGCAAATTGCTGAAGATTTTGTTTAAATCCATTTTAGATTATGACTATAACGTAACAAAATGTGGAAAAAGTCATGACGTTGAATATTTTCCGAAGGCACTGTATATATAGATATGTGCAGTATAGTAAGGGAATAAAGGCAGTAAATGATACTTTTGCCAGCGTACTGGGAAATGAAATGTGATACAATTCTACACAACTACATGCAAACAAAATCCCAAGCCTGCATGTCCCAGAACATAGAATATAAAATGCTGTTCATATTCCTTTTATCTTTGTTTGTTTCATCTGTTGATTGGTTTAGTTATTTGTGTGAGCATTTGCTTTTCCTCCAACCTACTGTATAAGACGACTGTAGCTACCTGAATTTTTTTTTCAGTGCTAGATCAAACCCAGTCACTAAGAATAGAGAGATGGTTTGGCAGCGAAGGCTCTTTTTCAAGAGAGATTCAGCTCTGTAATTTTAGGTGTTTTTGTGTCTTTTGCCGTTACCTTCAGAGTTATCTCAGTCGGAGGTTATGCAGTGCTGGCGTTGTCTCTCAGACACAGATCCTGTGAAAATGGCAGTTTGGCACTGGCTGGATGGGAACCCTCTGTCCGTCTATCTCCAAAACACCTAAATACCCTGAAACATTGAATCAGGACTCAAAATGATGCGGTGAAAGAAGCTATCATTCTTGAAATGACAGCATCCATAGAACTACTGCATAGGTGTCAGAGAGGGCATGTATTTGTGTGAGAAAAGTCAAAAGTAGCCCTCGCTTACATGCTGACCAGACCGGACACGTCGCGTGCGCGAGCGTCGCAAAATACATTTAGAAATCCATGTTATTCAATTATTGCACCCACACTGCTTGCGCGCGCCAACGAGCGTCTGCGACGCCAAGGGCTAAAATAGAAGTCGTTCCTATTTCTGACGCAGATCGCGCTGAAAGTCATCTCCTCATTGGTTTATAGAAGCAGGTACCCACGTGCCATCTCCTCATTGGTTATACCCACGTGGGTGACTGAAAGTCGAACTTTGTTGCCGGTTGTCGTGGTAATACAATGAAAGTTTAGATGCGATCACCATATAAGTTCAAAGATGAAAAAGCCTGGAAGGAGGAGAGATGACTAGAAACGATTCGGTTGACCGTTTTATGTGTATTTTAATTGTCGGAGTAGAGGTCCTTGTGCATTTCAGGTAAAATAACAACTCAATGTTTATATCCCAGGACAAATTAGCTAGCAACAGCAAGCTAGCTAAATAGGACAAATTAACGTTAGCTAGCAAGTGCAAGCTAGCTAGCTAAATTGCCATACATGTTTAATGCTTTTCGACCTGTCCCCAAATTAATGTAATTGGTTCAGAGTTTGTTTTGATATTTTAACCTGCATGTCGTGATCACGTTTGGTGTGGGGGGGCAAAATAAATATATGCACGATAGCGCACACGCGGTTTGGGTTCCGTGTTACCAACCACCTTTGCTTAATGGCATGCATAAGTTAGATACAAAATCTTCTGTTCAAAATGACCTGCAACAAACACATTGAGCACAGATCTCTCTATCGAGAGAAGACACAGTAGCCTGTGTCTGGTTTGGTGACAGTCTGGTATGTGACAAATTCTCCCCCATGTGTGGTCTCTGCCTATTATGTGCCCTAACACCACATTTGACAGGTTTCTCTCCAACTCATTCTGCCTTTCACCCCCACACCTCAAATCCTTCCTGACAGAACCTTCACGTCCAATTAAGACTGGAGCTCTGAGAGAGCGAGAAAGAGAGAGAGAGAGACAGAGAGAGTGAGATAGCCCCCCCCCCCCCCCCCTCTCCGTGTTAACCCTCTGTGGTACAGTACGTTGTGCTAGCTTCTTTCTAGTAGTGTAGTATCAGCCTCCCTCCTCTGTCTCTCTGTTGGGCATGTGAGGTTCTCCCTAGAGAACATTAACATTAAATACAGAGACCACAGTCCAGAAGATAGTCTTTGTTTCCATTCTTGTCTCAAAGAGCACAATTCAGTCAATTCCACTGGGTGTTCTAGCTTTCTGCTCTGGCCTAAATAAACTTAGTGAATATTTGGGATTTTCTCTGTCGTTCTCAACTACAGTGCCATCTTTAGATAGGAGGAAGAAATCACACCTTTATTCGTCTCCTTTTTTCTTCTTCTCAGAAATGTAGATAAGTCTCTCCACATGCATTAGGCCACTATCATTTCCACCATACCCTCCAAGACATAAGTGGCAGCAGGCAGATTCCAATCTGCTAACTGTAGTAGAGGTGGCATTGTTATGACGGTTCTATGTTTCTCAATGGATATTTGCACACTGCTGCTGCATTGCTAATCCAAGCTTTATACGGAGCAGCGCAATCTCTCAGTTCCTCTTTCAATCTGTTTCGCTTCCCTTTCCCCTTTGTGTACCTTGATTGCTCTTCAAATTGCTTTCCTGAGCCATGTTTCAAAACTTCAAAAAATGTAACCTCTGGCAGCCATGGCAAGGGTAAGGTACTGTAAGAAAGCGTTCCCCTGTCAAAATATGTGCCTGGTCAGTCGTGACTGTTCTTTCTCCGTGGTCCAGAGCCCTCACCCCAACACCCTACATGTTGTCTTGGTCTCAGTAGATTTGTTTGTGTGTGTGTGTGTGTGTGTGTGTGTGTGTGTGTGTGTGTGTGTGTGTGTGTGTGTGTGTGTGTGTGTGTGTGTGTGTGTGTGTGTGTGTGTGTGTGTGTGTGTGTGTGTGTGTGTGTGTGTGTGTGTGTGTGTGTGTGTGTCAATGTGTGTGTGTGTGTCAATGTGTTGTCTGGGTGTGAATTTAATGTTTGTGTACACCTATATAAAGTATCTCAAGAATGCATATATGTGTTTGTTTGTGCATGTATGTCTTTCATGCTTCATGTTTCCCTCTATCTTATTGAAATGTTCCCGGTCACACACAAGTGTATTGGGACAGCCGATGCGTCTTCGAACCTGGTGATAATTAATACTTCACCATGGAAGATTACATCGCACTACTGTTTTGTCAGGTGATTTTCTCGCTCCCTCCAGAAATCAAAGTTACATGTATTACTAATTTGTTGGCCTCTTGGCTTTTTCTCTGCAGTAATGTAAGTGGCAAACGTGTGGCAGTTTGGGTGTGAGCGATGCGATGCGCTCTTGGCGGTTCAGGCCGGGAGGGAATGTGAGAAATGGTCCAGAGAGTGGCTGCTTCACATTACTGACAGGAGAGGTTCAGCTAGCATTAGCAGCCTGTCTGGCGTAATCAATTAGCCAATGGCCAGCATTCTAAAGATCCTGTTGATTGGACAATAATGTACATTCTGGAATGAGGAGAATGTAGGGATTTGATTATTCTATTAAGGTAATCGCACATTACATGAGGCAATCAATGTATAACATAAAGCATGATGATTACAGTTTGAAGGTCCCAGTTTGCTCCCCTACAAAATGTTGTCAAAATGTTGTCAAATGAAAAATGTTGTCAAATGAAAAGCGTGTTGCTATATACCAGTTACTTAGCCATCAACTGGCAGACAGAGTGTTCTTGTTGTTGTGACACGAAGGATCCAGATTACTAGGATGCAGTGTACTGAATGTACATCCAAAACATCTCTATGGAAATTTCCAGACCACTTTATCCCACTTCCTGTGCTGATTCACAATTCCTTTACAGGCTGCTGTTAAGACCCTGAAAGTACATTATTGAGGAACGCAGAGTTCCTTATCAAATTCAAATGGACCAAGCCCAGAAATCTGATTTACCCGTTAAATAGAATGAGTGAAATGTGATCACAATCCATTTGTGCTTCTTTTTTCCGCGTACAGAGGATGATCAGTGTGTCGGCGGTGGCGGCCATCCCAAATCCGGTCCGACGGGGGAGAAGGACGACAACAACAACGATGAATATGAGAACTATGATGAGCTGGTGGCCAAGTCTCTGCTCAATCTAGGGAAGATAGCAGAGGATGCCGCCTACCGCGCCATGACCGAGTCTGAAATTAACAGCAACTCCTCCAACAGCGCCGAGGAAGAGGAGGAGGAGGAAGAGGAGGAGGAAGAAGAGGAGGATGAGGAAGAAGAGGAAGAAGAGGAGGAGGGTGGGGAGGAAGGTCATAGGAAGGGTGAGTTGACTCTGGATGTGGACAGTGATGTAGTGAGGGAGACAGTGGACTCTCTGAAGCTGCTGGCCCAGGGTCATGGGGCTGTGCTTTCTGACAACCTGGATGGAGGAGACTATGAGGAAGGGACGGAGGAGAACGGGGAAGGGAGTCGTAATGGAGGAGGTGGAGGTGGTAACGGTCAGGGTAAACCCTCTAACGGACTAGAGGAGAGTGATGAGGAGGTGTGTCTAAGCAGCCTGGAGTGTCTGAGAAACCAGTGCTTCGACCTGGCCCGCAAACTGAGTGAGACGCAGCCGGCCGACCGCTTGGCCACAGGCCTCCCTCATCAGAGCTACCCTGGCGGTGGGGACACCCAGGGGCAGCACCCCCATCTCAACCCCCACCCCCACTCCCTCCCCCACGAGCCTTGGTACGGGGACCTCCAGCAGAGCCAGGAGGATAGGCGCACCCTGGAGAGGAACTACTCTGACATGGTCAACCTGATGAAGCTGGAGGAGCAGCTGAGCCCGCGCTCCAAGGCCTTCTCCAGCTGCGCTCAGGATGACCGCTACCACAACCACATCCACGACCGGGACGAGGACACGCGGTCGGTGACGTCAGACCACTCGGAGGAGGTGTTCGACATGACCAAGGGGAACCTGTCTCTGCTGGAGAAGGCCATCGCGCTAGAGTCTGAGAGGGCCAAGGCCATGAGGGACAAGATGGCTGCCGAGGCAGCGCGGAGGGACAGGGTGAGGTATCATCATCACCACGGGGGCCATCATGGGGAGCACCAATCACGGCACGGCTACGGAGAGGAGCGCAAGGCCCGACTCCATGATGGGATGAAGAAGCCCTACTACCATAAAGGTAAGTAAACCTGGCTAGAATCTGTTTGACTTATAAAGAGGATGCACAGTGTGTTGTGTATGCTGCCACAACACCAGACATTCGCCTACCTCTTTCACCTTGCTGAGGTGAATGAACAGTTCATGTATGTTTGTTAGGTAAACCCCAGTCAGTCCCTGGCTCTGCCTCCCCATATCCCCTCTCTGTCTGTGAGACATTGTCACGTGTGCTCCCTCTCCGGCCTCTAGGTCACCAGGCTGCTAGTTATGGCGCACACCTGTCACCATCGTTGCGCGCACCTGCGTGTCGTCAGACTCACCTGGACTCCATCACTTCCCTGATTACCTTCCCTATATATGTCACTCCCTTCGGTTCCTTCCCCAGGTGTCATTGTTTCTGTTTCAGTTTCATGTCTGTGTGCTTTTAGTGTTTCTTGTTTTGTGTTGTGTTTATTTTATTAAAACACTCACTTGCTGAACTTGCTTCCCAACTCTCAGCGCATATCGTTACAGACATAGGGATGGCAGGCTGACGTGATCACTGGGAAACCTCACTATGACCCCAGGACAAGCTTTTGCAGCCAATTTGGAGACTAGCATCTCTGCAGCGTCCGCAGAAGCTTATGTTGTTAAAATAGGCCAGCATGGCAACATCAGAGGGTAGGCTTGTCAAGCATAAGTAATGGCAATCTGCACGGCCCGTTAGGACTGCAAATCGCATCCCTCCCTGTCTGCCTGGCTAAAGCTGACTATTTTTAAAACCAGAAAGGGACTCTGGAATCTACTAAATAGAATCCTGCTAAAGCTGCCTCTGAAAGGAAACTCGGTACTGCATACAATAGAATCTGTGGAAATTAGGTTTTCGGGTAAAGTTGTACTGTGTCCTGCGTCCCAGAGCCAAATAATTAAGAGAATGTGGCTTTTTCACCCAGAATGGGTGACTCTTTGTGTTGTAGTTGGGTTTTTACTGGGTGTTTAGTGGTGCAGGTGCACTTCCATACTGTTTATTCAGACATGCTCTTCTAGGGTGGCTTATCTGCCCAGACACATAAGTAGGTATATTATGCACACTTAGTTCTGACTTGAAGATTACAAAGTGACATTTACAATGGTTGCTTCTCCAAGATCATTTGAAGAGTGATTCTTCCTACTGTATTCTGTCTCCTATCCTACAGAGATGGAACACTCATATCAAGGACCGTAACCTCACCCTCCAGTATGCTGTATCACATTAGTGGAAACCAAGACTGTTCTCAGGGCAGGTCTGTTGGTTTTGACAAGCAGAAGTTACTTTTCGTAGCAGCTTAGGAGAATTTACGCAGCAGGTTAGGAGAATTAACCTGGCAGGTTAGGAGAATTAACCTGGCAGGTTAGGAGAATTAGGTTAATGTTAGGAAAGGGATTAGGGTTGGCTAAAATGCTAAAATTGTCCCTGACAGGACTCGAACATATCTAGTTACAACCAGGCCTGCCCTGAGAACAGTCTTGGTTTCAGCTAATGCAATGCTTCCTCCAGGCTGAGATAACGAGAGAAGTTAGAGACAAACAATTAAGATTCTCCTTCACAGCAGGCTCAAATTAAAACACAAATGCCACACAAATGGTCATTTCACATGTACGACACAGCCTCTGTATCTGACTAATTTTGGAATAACAGGAGTATGTGAAGGCTTGCATCACGATGATATCTTCTCCCTAGAGAGATAGCGGCAGACACCTCATTGACCAGGGAACTGTCTGTGATTTAAAAGTGAAGCGGAGGTGGTGGCTATGAGGGGAGAGCCCGACTGGCCGGCCAGGGAAAAACACCAGGCGGGAAAATGGAAATTGAAGAGTATCCGAATGAATGATAACGAACAACAGGCCCACTGACTGCACATTCATTATCCAGAGATGGTATGGTAATTGGGGCCATTTTCTATGCAAAGCACGGCCTGTCTCCAGCTACAATCGATACCCTCTGCTTTCTAATATGCATTCCACTTGGTTGCCTCCCTCCCTCCCGTCCTCCACTCTTCACTGTCCACCATGAGGCAGACAGCCAGAGGCCCGTGGTGTGTGTTTGTGTGCGCGAGAGCGTCTGTGTTCCTCTTATTGGAAACTGTCATTTTTTTTCAAGCAAGCATACATTTTAGTTTCATAGTCAGACTGCATCAGTGATACAGAGAAAAACATTTTCCATGCCATTATGTACTGTGATTTTACAGTTCTTTCTCTGAAACTCAGTATGGTAAACGTGAACAATCAGACACGACACAGTGTACCAACCCCATGTGTCCTAATATGATACCGTCAGAGGAAGAGGAAAGCCTAAATGTACAGGAAGGTAATGAGGGGTGTGTTCTGATCTATGGATTAACAGGGACTTGTTATGTATGAGTAGGTGTATATGTACTCTCTCTTTCCCTTTCTTTCCCTCTCTCTCTCTTTCTGTCTTTCTCCATCTGTGTCTCCGTCCTCCTCTTCCCCTCCTCTCTGTCTCTTTCTCCCTCTCTTTCCCTCTCTCACTCTCTCTCTCTACCCAATCCTTTCTCTTTCACTACCTCTCTTTATTTTATTTTGGTTCTTCTGTAAGTGGTGGAGGTGAAGGTTCCAGGTTACAGCAGCCTATCAAACTTTAATTAGCAGACTCTCTCTGTGGTCCTGCCTTTTATAAGCACCTCTCTCTATCTGTCTTCTTTCTCTCTCTCTCTCTCTCTCTCTCTCTCTCTCTCTCTCTCTCATCCTCTCTCTCCCTGTCTCTCTCACTCATTTACTACTACTATGTGGAACATGTTAAAGGAAATGCATCCCCTCTCTCTCTGTTGCTCTGATCCTTTTCCTTTACCCTCTCTCCCTTACCTCTTACCAAATGTTTGCTGCCACAAATGGGCTTAGAAGAATGCTCTTATTTGTGTGTGTTATCTGTGTCGCACAAGCAATATGTTAGCCAAAATTAATAAGACATCCTTAAATTCTGATAATAATTTAATGGAAAACAAGCTGCAGGTAATAGCTACTGAATATCCCAGCATCAAAGAACAATCTATGACCTTGTTCCCGTGTTGAAGACATTTGAATGGAGGCTGTTGCACCTGATGGGCTGGTATCACTTCTTTTGGACGGTAACACTATCTGATCGGGTTTGGAGAAATGGAGAGGGTGAGGTTGGGCAAGGGAAAGACAATCCCCTCCGGTGTGTGTGTGTGTGTGTGTGTGTGTGTGTGTGTGTGTGTGTGTGTGTGTGTGTGTGTGTGTGTGTGTGTGTGTGTGTGTGTGTGTGTGTGTGTGTGTGTGTTTGTGTCTTATTATTGCCAATAATGACTAGTGGAAAATAATTGGTGGAAAAAGTCAGACTTACTTTGTCTGGAGAATGACACCACCTGCTCTTCTCTCCTACAGCTGTGGCTTTATTTAACAAGACTTAAAAATACCCTGGCAAATGGTGTGAAAAATGTAATGATGGCGATGATATAGCGCACCTTATGTTATTTGTGTTCCTACAATGTCCCATGTGTCTCAGGTGTGTGATAACGCTTTTAGCCACAACAATTATTCAACTGACTTTGATTGCTGTGGTTACAAGCATTTTCACATTCACACACTGTTCACAATGACTTTCATCTTGTGAAAGTGTTCATATGTGCTGCTTTCAATGAAGCAAGCTAATTTTTCTTTCTTCTTCTCTTTCTCTCCCACTCTCTCTCCCACTCTCTCTCCCTCTGCCCCATGTTTCTGTGTTCAGATTTATCGCGCAGTGACAAGAAGGAGAGCCGGTGCCCGACGCCAGGCTGTGATGGCACAGGTCATGTGACGGGGTTGTACCCTCACCATCGGAGCCTGTCTGGCTGTCCACACAAAGACAGGGTACCACCTGAAAGTAAGTACTGCACATACACAATTCACTGTACCACTCATCTCAGTAACCAGCGAATGGATAAATTCCACTTCAATTCAGTTTATTTAGGTGACAAACCAAAAGTACAATTCAATTCCTTAATTTTGTGAGTTGAAATTGAATTTACCCCAAACCTACTGTTTGCAAAGCCTGTGGCTCTCAGTTTGCTGTCAGGTTTGTTTAATGTATTGTACTTAAGCAAGGTCTGCATGTTTCTTTGTTTTGTCTGAATGCTGTGTGTTTGTTATGGCTGCTCTGTGTTTGCTAGTCAGGTTGGGAGTGCACTGGGAGGGTCGTGTGGGCTACAAATGCTCTCTTGATGTGACTTTTGGGTGCATGAGGTCATGGGTTTGCTTGTGTTAGTAATTTACTAATTACCTGCCCTGTCTACTGTCTAATGATGGGTGGCAGCACTTGAAATTCCCACCCACTGCTGCAATCAGATCGTTATTTTTACTTAAGCTATTTTTCTGGCATTTTCTCCCTGAATTCATATCATGTTTACCTGCACAAAGTAAGATCCCACTGTGCACATACGTCAATTCAACGTCTATTCCACGTTGGTTCAACATAATTTCATTGAAATGAAGTGGAGACATCGTTGATTCAACCAGTGTGTCTTGAGACTGAGTATGCATATCAATCTCAACCGCACAATAAGCCCCAATAATTTATTTGTATTCTTTGCTCAATTAAATTCAGTTGAATAAAATAGAATAATTACAGCTTTGTGCGGATGATCAACTGCAGCGGCGATAAACATTAGCCACTCTCCGTCTGAAGTTTTCACCCCGGCTGTTTGGTCCCGTTCACCAACCTTCTCAATAAAACCTCTTTAACACGTCATTAACCCGGAGTCAGAAGGTAAAGTTATGATCTGCCATGACCCAGACTGCTAATAAAAATACAATATTTTTTTTTTGAAATGAGTTAACATAAGACATGGCCTTATAGAGTACCCAGTCAACAGATGTGGCTTTTTCTTTCTTTGAGTACTACACTATCGTTCAAAAGTTTGGGGTCACTTAGAAATGTGCTTGTTTTTGAAAGAATAGCGCATTTTATTGTCCATTAAAATAACATCAAATTGATCAGAAATACAGTGTAGACATTGTTAATGTTGTAAATGACTATTGTAGCTGGAAACGGCTGATTCTTTTAGGGAATATCTACATAGGCGTACAGAGGCCCATTATCAGCAACCATCACTCCTGTGTTCCAATGGCACGTTGTGTTAGCTAATCCAAGTTATAATTTTAAAAGGTTAATTTATCATTAGATCAGAATTGGCAATTACGTTAGCACAGCTGAAAACTGTTGTTCTGATTAAAGAAGCAATAAAACTGGCCTTCTTTAGACTAGTCGAGTATCTGGAGCATCAGCATCTGTGGGTTCGATTACAGTCTCAAAATGGCCAGAAACAAATAACTTTCTTCTGATGCTCGTCACTATATTTTTGTTCTGAGAAATTAAGGCTATTCCATGCGAGAAATGTACAAAAAACTGAAGATCTCGTACAACGCTGTGTACTACTCCCTTCACAGAACAGCGCAAACTGGCTCTAACAAGAATAGAAAAAAGAGTGGGAGGCCCCGGTGCACAACTGAGCAAGAGGACAAGTACATTAGAGTGTGTAGTTTGAGAAACAGACGCCTCACAAGTCCTCAACTGGCAGCTAATTGGAGTGCTGCAGAGATGGTTGTCCTTCTGGAAGGTTCTCGCATCTCCACAGAGGTACTCTAGAGCTCTGTCAGAGTGACCATTGGGTTCTTGGTCCACCTATCTGACCAATGCCCTTCTCCCCCGATTGCTCAGTTTGGCCGGGCCGCCAGCTCTAGAAAGAGTCTTGGTGGTTCCAAACTTCTTCCATTTAAGAACGATGGAGGCCACTGTGTTGTTGGGGACCTTCTATGCTGCAAAACCTTCCTCAGATCTGTGCCTCGACACAACACTGTCTCTGAGCTCTACGGACAATTCCTTCGACCTCATGGCTTGGTTTTTGCTCTGACGTGCACTGTCAACTGTGGGACCTTATATAAACAGGTGTGTTCCTTTCCAAATCATGTCCAATCAATTGAATTTACCACAGGTGGATTCAAATCAATTTGTAGAATCATCTCAAGGGATATCAATGGAAACAGGATGCGGCTGAGCTCAATTTCGAGTCTCATAGCAAAGGGTAAATAAGGTTTTTCTGTTTTTTGTTTTTAATACATTAGCAAAAATGTCCTAAAATCTTGCACACTGACACTAAGACAGGCATACACACAAATAGACACACAGTACATAAACACAGATATACACACACAGTCATACACACACTGACTTTCTGAGAATGTGCGTAGTCATGCACACTAACATACACATACACACACACACTTGCAAATCAAAGTTTTTGCTTTGTCATTATGGGGTATTGTGTGTAGATTGCTGAGGAAATTGTTTTATTTAATCAATAAAAAAAAAAGGCTGTAACATAACAAAATGTGGAAAAAGTCTTGGGGTCTGAATAGTAAGGCACTGTATACTATTTATTCAAATGCACGACCAAGACATTATTCCACTGTATATTTGTAAATAAAATAAAATTGTACTTGTCACATGCTTCGTATACAACAGGTGTGGACTAACATTGAAATGCTTACTTACTGTCGTACCTGACATAGCACATTCATAATCTATACTGTAATTGCAATTGGGTACATACAGTATCAGTTTGTTATTGTGCATACTATCTCCTTCAATTACTTGTTAATTTACTTTTGTTGTTATTGATATTGATTATTGTACTAAAATGTAGCTAGCATGCAGTCATTTCACTTCACCTTTTATACCCGCTGTAAACTATGTACGTGACAAATACAATTTCATTGAGTTGAACATGTTGTTAAAAGGTGACCTGGTACAGGTTGTGTGAGGTATCAATAGGACTCTTCTTTAAAAGCATTATCTGCCATGGTGCAGACAGACACCCGGTTTCTCCCTGTCTGTGGTCAATACCCTCTCAACACACACACACACACACACACACACACACACACACACACACACACACACACACACACACACACACACACACACACACACACACACACACACACACACACACACACACACACACACACACACACACACACACACACACACACACACACACCTGCTGACTGTGAAGGGGCAGAGGGAGGGAGGCGTTTCTGTCACACAGTGCCTGCAGGGATGAGTCAGAGCCATTAACACATTTAATGTACTGAGTGGACAATACATTATTAATGCAATGTCTTCACTTAATTTTTTTAGCATTCACACAGTGCACAAGACGCTTCCCAGGGAAATCTAGGATATTAAAATGAAGTGAGGTTACAAATTAATGATTCCTTTTCCGTGTTTGCTCATTGAACCGGCTCTTTGTCAAATTTCAAATATTTAATCTCCTCATAACAGCTCTTTTTTTTTGTTCCTGAAAATTGTGTACTGTACCTACGAAGTAGAGTACAAAATGTAGCATACACTCAAGAATCACTGCTTTTCCCCCTGATATTGTTCACATTCAAATCCAAAAGTTTCTAGTCATTATAACAGTCTCTTTGTCATGGCCAGGCAGAGTAGTGATATGATCTAATATAATGTGTTGGCACATGGTGTGTTGAGGTGGAGGGCATGTCCCAATTACTTCTTCTGTGCACTAATTAGTATGTCAGAGAGTGACGATGACGAGGGTCAGAGTGGAAGGGGTGATAATGATGAAGCTGACACAGATGAGGAAGCTGACACGGAGACCAATTTTAAAGGCCCAGTGCAGTCAAAAAGGTGATTTTACCTGTGTTTTATATATATATATATATATTTCCACAGTTTGAGGTTGGAATAATTTCTAATAGACCAATAAGATAGAGCGTTCCAAACCTCTCTGCCAGTAACAACTAGTTTTTAGTTTTCCCCTCCCCACTCAGACCGCTCCCAGACAGTCCGAGCAAAATTCTTGCTTGAGAAAATGCTATTTGCTACGTAGTTATTTTTGTTTCTTTTTGACCATTTCATTTGAAATGAGATGAAAACGGCTGCATTGGACCTTCAAGACAAAGGAGATGCTTGTGGACTACAGGTAAAAGAGGACCGAGCACGCACCCACTCTCATCGACGGGGCTGCAGTGGAGCAGGTTGAGAGCTTCAACTTCCTTGGTGTCCACATCACCAACAAATTGACATGGTCCAAGCACACCAAGACAGTCATGAAGAGGGCACGACAAAACCTTTTCCCCCTCAGGAGACTGAAAACATTTGGCATGGGTCCTCAAATCCTCAAAAGGTTCAACAGCTGCACCATCGAGAGCATCCTGACTGGTTGCATCACTGCCTGGTATGGCAACTGCTTGGCCTCCGACCGCAAGGCACTACAGAGGGTAGTGCAAACGGCCCAGTACATCACTGGGGCCAAGCTACCTGCCAAATTGTCAAAGACTCCAGCCACCCTAGTCATAGACTGTTCTTTCTGCTACCACACAGCAAGCGGAACCAGAGTGCCAAATCTAGGTCCAAGAGACTTCTAAACAGCTTCTACCCCCAAGCCATAAGACTCCTGAACATCTAATCAAATGGCTACCCAGACTATTTGCATTGTAACCCCCCCCCCCCCCCCCCCCCCCTTTCACACCACTGCTACTCTCTGTTGTTATCATCTATGCAAAGTCACTTTAATAACTCTACCTACATGTACATATTACCTCAACTAACTGGTAACCACGCACATTGACTCTGTACCGGTACCCCCCTGTATATAGTCTCGCTATTGTTATTTTACTGCTGCTCTTTAATTACTTGTTACTTTTATCTCTTATTCTTATCGGTATTTTTTTAAACTGCATTGTTGGTTAGGGGCTCACAAGTAAGCATTTCACTGTTGTATTCGGCGCATGTGACTAACACAATTTGATTTGATTTAACCCATACTGCAGGGCGTCTGTCTGACCCCTCCCTCACCTCTCTCCCCTCTGGGGGTTCTCAACCGGGTCCTCTTCGAGACGTCCATAGATAGATCATTATTCTAATTGGCTGCCGTAGGGAACTGGAGACAGTTGTGGACTGTTTTAATGGTCAATGCTATTGAAGGCAGGAATATTTAATAATGGGTGGAGGACATCAAAGAGCATAATCTATGTATAGAGAGAGAGAACCCTATACTGCATGTGTTTGGCACGATCTGTGGAATTCTGGCATGTCTTCTGCATGGTCGTTATCCATTGGCTGTTGGCTACTCGCTCTGTTCTCTGCATGCCTTAAGCTTCCTCTGTCTTCTGTGTCTGGCTGTGTCCTAGGCTAGCACTCTTAGATTACTTCCTCTTCTCCACTATACTCCCCTTCTTCATTCCACAGTGATCTGAAAATACTAGATCAGTGAAAGCAGTATGGTGGAAATATAAAGGCATGTATGCCCTTTCAGACTATAGTGCCCTATAGGGAGAAGGAAGGAGGTAACCTCAGATTGCTGGAACAGATCCTAATGATGATGATAATACCAAGATGCTGACACGCTCTTTCACACACTAATGGTACTGTCTGGTTGTTGGCCTTCTAACCTTCCCTGTCTGTCTGTCTGTCTGTCTGTCTGTCTGTCTGTCTGTCTGTCTGTCTGTCTGTCTGTCTGTCTGTCTGTCTGTCTGTCTGTCTGTCTGTCTGTCTGTCTGTCTGTCTGTCTGTCTGTCTGTCTGTCTGTCTGTCTGTCTGTCTGTCTGTCTGTCTGTCTGTCTGTCTGTCTGTCTGTCTGTCTGTCTGTCTGTCTGTCTGTCTGTCTGTCTGTCTGTCTGTCTGTCTGTGTGAAGTCCTTGCTATGTATGAAAATGTTCTTAAGTGTCCTACACTGGGCTGCACGGGACGCGGCCATGTCAATAGCAACAGGAACTCCCACAGAAGGTGAGTCGGCCTACCATATTGGAAAATGGCAGGATCGTCTGTGTTACATCCTCTTTTTGTTCAGTTCGAGTTTTTTCTATTTCACATCCAATGACAGGTGGTTACTTTATCCTGGTTTCTTGCCTCTTTATTTATATATTGTCTTTCTTTTGTATTTTACTGGATATTACTGATTATTTTGTATTTATTTTCTCATTTGTTTATATATTCATTTATTTATGTTCCAATTGTATCATCAATTTGCCAATTACTTTATGTCTGTATATTGTTGCACAAATGTCACTTTATATTGACTGCGATGGAAAAGGGGTTTACAAAAGTAGTTGGAAACTCAATTTCTGAAGCTAGGAGAGCGGGAGAGAAGAAGGGAGTCACCCACAGCAGATATTAGGGTGTCGAAGCAGCCATTAGCACCTCTACCACCTTTGGCAGGAGGGAAGTAAGGCTACCGACCTGCGTAGACTGGAGCTCTCTCCTGCTGAGCACAGTGTCACTCGCACACTTGACACTAAGACAGGCATACACACAAATAGACACAGAGTACATACACACAGACATACACACACTGACTTTCTGAGAATGTGCGTAGTCATTCACACTAACACACACACAAACTTGCAAAATACACACACACCTACAGTATATGGACACCTGCTAACCTATAATCACACCTCACGAATGCAGCTCTCACTCCACCTGCACTGGCTGAGGGCCGTGATCTAAAGAACTTATTATTATTATTTTTTATTTTTTTAAGTAGGCAAGTCATTTAAGAACAATTAAGAATTTGTATTTACATTGACGGCCTACCCCGGTCAAACCCTGGACGACGTGATACAGGACTTCAACCCTCTTCACACTTGATGACATTTATAACAACAAAGGGCCTTTTTAACCTTGGGATGTTAGTGTGTGTGTATTGGGAGGTTGATTGGTGTGTGTGTGTGTGTGTGTGTGTGTGTGTGTGTGTGTGTGTGTGTGTGTGTGTGTGTGTGTGTGTGTGTGTGTGTGTGTGTGTGTGTGTGTGTACATTAAATATATATATATTGGGGAGTTGCAGGGAGGGGATTGTGTGTGTCTGCAGGTAGTTTAATCTCAGAATTCCATGAAGCCACTCAACCAGAAATAAGCAAGCTGTTATAATAACCAAATGTGTTGTTATTTAAAGTGCTTAATGAAAATTAATGATATTGGAAATTATCCAAAGACTTATTGAAAGGCAGGCAGGCAGATAGACAACCTGAGCGACAGACAGGTGGCCAGGGATGCATTGAATCAATCAATCATATTTATTTATAAAGCCCTTCTTACATCAGCTGATGTCACAAAGTGCTGTACAGAAACCCAGCCTAAAACCCCAAACAGCAAGCAATGCAGGTGTAGAAGCACGGTGGCTAGGAAAAACTCCCTTGAAAGGCCGGAACCTTGGAAGAATGCTAGAGAGGAACCAGGCTATGATGGGTGGCAAGTCCTCTTTTGGCTGTGCCGGGTGGAGATTATAACAGAATATGGCCAAGATGTTCAAATGTTTATAGGTGACCAGCAGAGTCAAATAATAATAATCACAGTTGTTGTCGAGGGTGCAACAGGTCAGCACCTCAGGAGTAAATGTCAGTTGGCTTTTCATAGTCAATCATTCAGATTATCTCTACCGCTCCTGCTGTCTCTAGAGAGTTGAAAACAGCAGGTCTGGGACAAGGTAGCACGTCCGGTGAACAGGTCAGGGTGCCATAGCCACAGGCAGAACAGTTGATACTGGAGCAGCAGCACGACCAGGTGGACTGGGGACAGCAAGGAGTCATCATGCCAGGTAGTCCTGAGGCATGGTCCTAGGGCTTGGGTCCTCCACGAGAGAGGAAAAAAAGAGAAAGAAAAATAGAGAGAGCATACTTCAATTTACACAGGACACCTGATAAGACAGGAGAAAAACTCCAGATATAACAGACTGACCCTAGCCCCCCGACACAAACTACTGCAGCATAAATACTGGAGGCTGAGACAGGAGGGGTCGGGAGACACTGTGGCCACGTCTGATGATACCCGCGGACAGGGCCAAACAGGCAGGATATAACCTCACCCACAAAGCACAGCCCTCACACCACTAGAGGGATATCTTCAACCACCAACTTACTATCCTGAGACAAGGCCGAGTATAGCCCACAAAGATCTCACCCACTGCACGAACTCAAGGGGAGGGGTCAACCCGGACAGGAAGATCACGTCAGTGACTCAACCCACTCAATTGGCGCACCCCTCCTAGGGACGGCATGGAAGAGCACCAGTAAGCCAGTGACTCAGCCCATTGTAATAGGGTTTGAGGCAGATAATCCTAGTGGAGAGAGGGGAACTGGGCAGGCAGATACATCAAGGGTGGTTCGTTGCTCCATTCACCTTCACACTCCTGGGCCGGACTACACTCAATCATAGGAGATACTGAAGAGATGAGTCTTCAATAAAGAGACCGAGTCGAGACCGAGTCTGCGTCTCTCACATGGAGAGGCAAACCATTCCATAAAAATGGAGCTCTATAGGAGAAAGCCCTGCCTCCAGCTGTTTGCTTAGAAATTCTAGGCACAGTAAGGAGGCCTGCGTCTTGTGACTGTAGCATACGTGTAGGTATGTACGGCAGGACCAAATTGGAAAGATAGTTAGGAGCAAGCCCATGTAATGCGTTGTAGGTTAGCAGTAAAACGTTGAAATCAGCCCTAACCTTAACAGGAAGCCAGTGTAGAAAGGCTAGCACTGGAGTAATATGATCACATTTTTGGGGGGTTCTAGTCAAGATTCTAGCAGCCGTGTTTAGCACTAACTGAAGTTTATTTAGTGCTTTATCCGGGTAGCCGGAAAGTAGAGCATTGCAGTAGTCTAACCTAGAAGTGACAAAAGCATAGTTTAATTTTTCGGAATCATTTTTGGACAGAAAATGTATAATTTTTGCAATGTTACGTAGATGGTAAAAAGCTGTCCTTGAAACAGTCTTGATATGTTCGTCAAAAGAGAGATCAGGGTCCAGAGTAACACCAAGGTCCTTCACAGTTTTATTTGAGACGACTGTACAACCATCAAGATTAATTGTCAGACTCAACAGAAGATCTCTTTGTTTCTTGGGACCTAGAACTAGCATCTCTGTTTTCTCCGAGTTCAAAAGTAGAACATTTGCCGCTATCCACTTCCTTGTGTCTGAAACACAGTTTCCATTGGGGGCAATTTTGGGGCTTCACAATGTTTCATCGAAATGTACAGCTGTGTGTCGTCCGCATAGTAATGAAAGTTAACATTATGTTTCCGAATAACATCACCAAGAGGTAAAATATATAGTGTAAACAATAGTGGTCCTAAAATGGAGCCTTGAGGAACACCAAAATGTACAGTTGATTTCTCAGAGGACAAACCATCTACAGAGACAAACTGATATCTTTCCAATAGATACGATCTAAACCAGGCCAGAACTTGTCCTTGCAGACCAATTTGGGTTTCAATCTCTCCAAAAGAATGTGGTGATCGATGGTATCAAAAGCAGCACTAAGGTCTAGGAGCACGAGGACAGATGCAGAGCCTCGGTCTGACGCCATTAAAAGGTCATTTACCACCTTGAATGGGACCCTTATATGCAAAAGAGACTCTAGCCCCGTTTATACCTGCCGCTAACATGCGTCCTTCGTCCTGACCTTTCCTGATCTTATCCTAATCTTGCCCGTTTACATTTATAAGATGATCTAGATCAGTTCACAAAGAGTCTTTGAATCATTTAAAAATGTGGGCAAAATCAGAATGTGGTCAAGATCAGGAAAATGACACATGGTAGAACCAGGTATAAGCAGGACTTCTGTGTCTCAATGGGCTTTTCCTGGTTAAATGTTTTTAATAAGATATGACCAGTCTCCCTTCCATTCCTGGTTGTCTTATTCATCCCCCCTGTCCCTCCAGTTTGTCAGGGTGTCCCATCGCTGCAGCAGAGAAGCTGCAGAAAGCCCAGGACAAGAGCATCTGTTGTGACGGCTCCTCCAAGTCTAACCAGGGTTCTGACCGCGTGCTCAGGTACTGGTCTGACTGATCACCACACTACACTCAGCATCCATGGGGAACACCTCACTTGGAGAGACAGTGTAGGCACAGTCGAAAGACCTAAACATATTAATTGGACTTCAAATGCTCTACCAGGGTTCAGTTCAATTCCATTTGAAATGATTGTACTCTTCCTGAACTGGCTGAATTGAATTGACCCCATTCTAGAGTTCTACCTTACACCCTTACCTACCTTAGTTAGTGTTGGAAGGTTTTCTTAATTACTGTATTATAGATTTAAAAGGTTCTCTATGTCTGTTTGATTTCTATATCTTTTGATCTCTCAGACAGTTATAGTTTGGAGAAGCTCTACATTAATTTTCTTGTTTATGAAGTGAAAGCCTTTATTGGGTTTTAGAGAGCAGAATAATTTCAGCAAAAGTTTATTTGATATGCATGATAAGATAATGATTAAAATATTATAAAACGGGTGGTTCGAGCACTGAATGCTGATTGGTTGACAGCCATGGTATATCAGACCGTATACCGCGGGTATGACAAAACATTTATTTTTACTGCTCTAATTACGTTGGTAACCAGTTTATAATAGCAATAAGGCACCTCAGGGTTTGTGGTATATTGCCAATATACCACGGCTAAGGGCTGTATCCAGGCACTCCATGTTGCATCGTGCTAAAGAACAGCCCTTAGTCGTGGTATATTGGCCATATACCACACCCTCTTGTGCTGTATTGCTTAAATAAGCAACGGTAGATATAACATATCTATCAAATTAGATTAGAAAATTTGAAAATGACACAACATAATATCAGAGAAAATGCATGACTTTAATTGTGAGTTCTGTTTGGGTAAGATAATTTAAGGAGACATTGTAGTGTTGCAATGACAGACAGCATAGACATGTAGCTTAGATGAACTCAAAGCTCAATGCAAGGATCACCTGAGGTTAGTTGACTGTTGCCTTTTCCCTTTGCTACCTTTCCCTCCCCCCTCTCCTCCCTTCCCACCTCCCCTGCGTGATGTTTGGTGCCTCTGCTCTGTCCAACCTACGCCCCCTCGTGGTTTATTTTCCAGGCCTATGTGCTTTGTGAAACAGCTGGAGATCCCTCAGTACGGCTACAAGAACAACGTGTCCACCAGCACGCCACGCTCCAACCTGGCCAAGGAGCTGGAGAAGTACTCTAAGACCAGCTTTGACTACAGCAGCTTCACTGACAGCAGCCACAGCAACAATGTCTACGGCAAACGGGCCATCGCACCCAAACTCCAAGGCAGGGACACTTCCCCTAAAGGATATGACGGTACAGACTGACATGTTGTCTCTTCCCTTTACTCTGTTGTCCTGCTTTATTGTTGTTTCAGGTTTTCAATTTGATACATTTTGTGGGTAGAAGGATGAGAAAATGGTTCCAAATGGATTCGGCTGTCCCCAAAGGGGAATCCTTTTTGGATCCAGGTAGAACCATTTTGTGTTCCATTTAGAACCCTCTGTGGAAAAGTTTATACATGGAAGCCAAAAGGGTTCTACCTGGAACCAAAAAGGGTTCTTCAAAGGGTTCTCCTATGGGGACAGCCGAAGAACCCTTTTAGGATCTAGATAGCACCTTTTTTTCTAAGAGTATGGTATATGAATTTTCTGTATTTCGAAGGTCTTTTCTCCACAGATTCATTGTAGTTTTGTCCCTTGTTTCCAAACTCAGCAATATTTAATCTTCCCAAATTCTATATTGTTGAAATGAATGCATCTCCCTTTGCCAAGTTACTATAAGAGCATTTCTATGCCGTGGATATGTTTATACTTGTGGATAACTATCCCTACCCCTGTGTATGTCCTTCAGCCAAGCGCTACTGTAAGAACTCCAGCTCGGCGAGTAGCACGACCAGCACCTACGCCCCCAGCAGCAGCAGTAGCAGCCTGAGCTGTGGAGGAGGGGGCGGAGGGGGAGGCAGTAGTGCCAGCTCCACCTGTAGTAAGAGCAGCTTCGACTACACCCACGACATGGAGGCTGCCCACATGGCCGCCACGGCCATCCTCAACCTGTCCACACGCTGCAGAGAGATGCCCCACGGCCTGGGAGGAAAACCCCAGGATCTCTGTACTCGGGTAGGTTGCTAATTAACTACTTATACATATGTTATAAAGTCTTTATAAACCCTTTACAGCTGATATCTTCATGTAAGGTGGAACACAAGTAAATAGGGTTGTGCATCATGCACCTAATTCAGAGAAAGTGAGAGGATGACACAGGTTATTTCTTGTCATAGAGGTTGACTTTCAGCCAACTGGAAATATCCAAATCCTACTTGGCATCCTGTGGTTTACCATAGTCTATTATAGTATTGGTTAAACCTTTGAACTATATCCTACAACCACAGTCCCATCCCACTGCTAGAGGCATTTCCCTCCAAGCTTCCTCTGTCCTGCCAGGTAATGTGAGCAGTGATGAGTGAGGATGATATGGTCTCTTTAGCCATGAACGCTGGTGATCTGTTAAAGATATATCCACGGCTGTGTCTCTGACACGGCGCTCAGCGAGACAGTTTTTTATTTCCCTTCAGGGATCAGACAGGGTAGATAGGAAGCGCGGTGGGATGGATCGGCGTTGACGTGCGCTTGTGAGCCCAATATGTCATCAGGAGGCGATAAGGCGTCGGTAGTCCTGCATTATCAGCACGGAGACACTGAGCCGGCAAATAGGAGAGAGAGGAAGCACAGCAGAGTACTAACGCAAGCCTGGCGCTAATGTTGGCAGCATGGTCTGTCTGGGGCTGGAGAGCCGAGAATAGAGGGGAAAAGAGTTGAGAAGAATGCATAGAGGAGAGGTGATGAAAGGATGGGAAAACAGAAGAGAAAGTAAGGGAGTAGAGGGGCATCTTCAGTGTGAAGTAGAGAGGAGTGCACTTAGCTGGTAGAAGAGCCTTAGGCAATTAGGACTTCCTTTCTCTCTTTCTCCCTTCCTCTCTGTCCGTCTCTGCTCCGTAGGTGAGGCAGACTGAGAGGAGTTTCCTAGGCAGAGATGGACACAGGAAACGTCAGGGAGACTCTCAACCTTCTTTCATCTGAACACTCCCAGTCATGTCATTGCTTTTCTCACATTGTCTGTCTTTCCCCTATCTACATCCACTCCTATCTCTCTGAGTGAAAGTGAGGGAGACTGAGGAATACTCATGAATACTGAGGGAGAATACCTGGTTTTATTTTAGGATCTGGAGGGGGCAGGTGAAAGTAATGTGGGGAAGCAGCTACTGAGCCCTCCAACTCTCTCTCGCCCACCTCCACCCAGCACAGCTCTGGCAACAGGGGTCCGGGGCCACCTAGGGGTCAGATGATGATGCTGTGGTCTGTGTGGAAACGGGGGAAGATCTGTAAAGGTGCTTCCTCCTCTCCCAATCTACTACTAATTAGACATCATGGGTCAGTCACATTAGTACTGTCATACACACCCGACAGGTCCTTTATACGTAGACACAGATGTACACAGACAGCCAGAGCCCCATCCCTTTGGCTCCACGGCTATGACAGCTGAGCCGGTAACATATCACTGAGCCGGTAACATATCACTGAGCCGGTAACATATCACTGAGCCGGTTACATATCACTGAGTCAGTTTCATATCACTGAGTGACGGCCAGTGTGGGGACACACTGGGACAAGAACAGGGACATGGAGAGAGCTGGCTTGATATCCCTCACATATGAGCATTAGCTCTCACGTTTATTACATACCGGTGGTCAGTTTATTATACATCTCAGTAGCTATATATCAGTGTATTATATATCTTAGTGGCTAAATATCGTTTATTATATATCTCAGTAGCTATATATCAGTGTATTATATATCTCAGTAGCTAAATATAATTTATTATATATCTCAGTAGCTAAATATAATTTATTATATATCTTGGTAGCTAAATATCAGTTTATTACATATTTCAGTAGCTATATATCAGTTTATGATATATCTCAGTAGCTTTATATCAGTTTATGATATATCTCAGTGGCTATATATCAGTTTATTATATATCTCAGTAGCTATATATCAGTTTATTATATATTTCAGTAGCTATATATCAGTTTATGATATATCTTGGTAGCTATATATCAGTTTATGATATATCTTGGTAGCTATATATCAGTTTATGATATATCTCAGTAGCTATATATCAGTTTATGATATATCTTGGTAGCTATATATCAGTTTATGATATATCTTGGTAGCTATATATCAGTTTATTATATATCTCAGTAGCTATATATCAGTTTATTATATATCTCAGTAGCTATATATCAGTTTATGATATATGTTGGTAGCTATATATCAGTTTATGATATATCTCAGTAGCTATATATCAGTTTATTATATATCTCAGTAGCTATATATCAGTTTATGATATATCTTGGTAGCTATATATCAGTTTATGATATATCTTGGTAGCTATATATCAGTTTATTATATATCTCAGTAGCTATATATCAGTTTATTATATATCTCAGTAGCTATATATCAGTTTATGATATATGTTGGTAGCTATATATCAGTGTATTATATATCTTGGTAGCTATATATCAGTTTATTATATATCTCGGTAGCTATATATGTTTATGATATATCTTGGTAGCTATATATCAGTTTATTATATATCTCAGTAGCAACACTCCCGATTGCTCAGTTTGGCCGGGCCGCCAGCTCTAGGAAGAGTCTTGGGGGTTCCAAACTTCTTCCACTTAAGAATGATGGAGAATGTGGGACCTTATATAGACAGGTGTGTGCCTCTCCAAATCATGTCCAATCAATTGTATTTACCACAGGTGGACTTCAATCAAGTTGTAGAAACATCTCAACGATGATCAATGGAAACAGGATGCACCTGAGCTCAATTTCAAGTCTCATAGCAAACGGTCTGAATACTTGTGTAAATAAGATATTTCTGTTTTTTTTGCAAACATTTCTAACAATCTGTTTTCGCTTTGTCATTATGGGTTGATGAGGAAAATGTTTTACTTCATCAATTTTAGAGTAAGTGTCACATTCGTTATAGTGATGAGACCAAACCGCAGCGTGATTTGAGTACATCTTCATTAATGAAGAAAGAACACTGAACAAACTATACAAAAACAACAAAACGAACGTGAAGCTATAGAATAATAGTGCTGACACAGGCAACTAACCATAGACAATCACCCACGAAATACTCAAGGAATATGGCTGCCTAAATATGGTTCCCAATCAGAGACAACGATAAACAGCTGCCTCTAATTGAGAACCAATCTAGGAAACCATAGACATACAAAACACCTAGACTAGTAACAACCCCATAAACATACAAAAAAACATATATCACCCTTGTCACACCCTGACCTAACCAAAAATAATAAAGAAAACAAAGAATACTAAGGTCAGGGCGTGACAGTAAGGTTGTAACTTAACAAAATGTGGAAAAAGTCAAGGGGTCTGAATACTTTCCGAATGCACTGTATATCTCAGTAGCCATTTATCAGTTTATTATACATCTTAGTAGCTATATATCAGTTTCTCAGATGATCTTATACAGTGGGGAGAACAAGTATTTGATACACTGCCGATTTTGCAGGTTTTCCTACTTACAAAGCATGTAGAGGTAATTTTTATCATAGGTACACTTCAACTGTGAGAGACGGAATCTAAAACAAAAATCCAGAAAATCACATTGTATGATTTTTAAGTAATTAATTTTCATTTTATTGCATGACATAATTATTTGATCACCTACCAACCAGTAAGAATTCCGGCTCTCACAGACCTGTTAGTTTTTCTTTAAGAAGCCCTCCTGTTCTCCACTCATTACCTGTATTAACTGCACCTGTTTGAACTCGTTACCTGTATAAAAGACACCTGTCCACACACTCACACTCATCAAACAGACTCCAACCTCTCCACAATGGCCAAGACCAGAGAGCTGTGTAAGGACATCAGGGATAAAATTGTAGACCTACACAAGGCTGGGATGGGCTACAGGACAATAGGCAAGCAGCTTGGTGAGAAGGCAACAACTGTTGGCGCAATTATTAGAAAATGGAAGAAGTTCAAGATGACGGTCAATCACCCTCAGTCTGGGGCTCCATGCAAGATCTCACCTCGTGGGGCATCAATGATCATGGGGAAGGTGAGGGATCAGCCCAGAACTACACGGCAGGACCTGGTCAATGACCTGAAGAGAGCTGGGACCACAGTCTCAAAGAAAACCATTAGTAACACACTAACACACTACACACTAAGTTTGCCAATGACCATCTGGATGATCCAGAGGAGGAATGGGAGAAGGTCATGTGGTCTGATGAGACAAAAATAGAGCTTTTTGGTCTAAACTCCACTCGCCGTGTTTGGAGGAAGAAGAAGGATGAGTACAACCCCAAGAACACCATCCCAACCGTGAAGCATGGAGGTGGAAACATCATTCTTGGGGATGCTTTTCTGCAAAGGGGACAGGACGATTGCACCGTATTGAGGGGAGGATGGATGGGGCCATGTATCGCGAGATCTTGGCCAACAACCTCCTTCCCTCAGTAAGAGCATTGAAGATGGGTCGTGGCTGGGTCTTCCAGCATGACAACGACCCAAAACACACAGCCAGGGCAACTAAGGAGTGGCTCCGTAAGAAGCATCTCAAGGTCCTGGAGTGGCCTAGCCAGTCTCCAGACCTGAACCCAATATAAAATCTTTGGAGGGAGCTGAAAGTCCGTATTTCCCAGCGACAGCCCCGAAACCTGAAGGATCTGGAGAAGGTCTGTATGGAGGAGTGGGCCAAAATCCCTGCTGCAGTGTGTGCAAACCTGGTCAAGAACTACAGGAAACGTATGATCTCTGTAATTGCAAACAAAGGTTTCTGTACCAAATATTAAGTTCTGCTATTCTGATGTATCAAATACTTATGTCATGCAATAAAATGCAAATGAATTACTTAAAAATCATACAATGTGATTTTCTGGATTTTAGATTCCGTCTCTCACAGTTGAAGTGTACCTATGATAAAAATTACAGACCTCTACATGCTTTGTAAGTAGGAAAACCTGCAAAATCGGCAGTGTGTCAAATACTTGTTCTCCCCACTGTATATGTCTATCATTTGCCTACAAAGGCTGATTCTGTATTGTTGCCATATTGGCCGGAGAGTGATAAAAATTTAGCTAATGCTATGTGCGTTATGCTCATTTTAACGCTATGGTCCTTCCAAAGATGGCTCTGGAAGCACACCGCAGTACCCCAGCCTCTGAGCCTGGAACCCTATATAAGTTTATGTGCGTCACAGATAAGAGGGTCAGGGTTTTTCTCCACTGGAACACAGGGAGAATCCAGCCTAGGGGTAGTGTCGTATGGAATCACTGTTAAAACGCGAGGAGAGGAGAGCGGGAGAGGAGGGGAGGGGGTCGGAGTAAAGGATATTAATGAGGGCAAGGGAAAGGTGACAAATAGACATTACCCCTCCCCTCCTAACCCCTCTAAAAACACTACCCTCAAGGGAAGGATTCTACTGGGCACATTTGCAGCAGATACAGTACATGGACATTCAGTTGGGTAGAAAAGGAAGGATGAGAGGGAGAGGGAGTGTTTTGAGTGATTATTCAAGCCTTCCTGTGTCCCTGTTTGTTCTGGTATATTTCTTGTGTTTTTGGTTGACTAGCAGCAGTCCCCCTGCAGGCGCCCAGGATTGCCCTCCCACAAACCTCTCACCCCACTCTCTGTCCCCGTCCACTCACATCACATTTAAACCAGCCAGGCCCCAATCTGCTCCCTCTGGCTGTGGAGGTTATAGTCGCTCCGAGGGAGAGATGGAGCTGCAGAGACAGAGAGAGACAGAGAGAAAGGGTATATAGATTAGTGTAGGATCACTACATTTGCTCAGTGTGCACGTGCCCTTTACCACTGATGACCATGTCCCTCCCACCAGTCACCATGCATTTACTACTGATGACCATGTCTCTCCCACCAGTCACCATGCATTTACTACTGATGACCATGTCTCTCCCACCAGTCATCATGCATTTACTACTGATGACCATGTCTCTCCCACCAGTCACCATGCATTTACTACTGATGACCATGTCTCTCCCACTAGTCACCATGCATTTACCACTGATGACCATGTCTCTCCCACCAGTCACCATGCATTTACTACTGATGACCATGTCTCTCCCACCAGTCACCATGCATTTACTACTGATGACCATGTCTCTCCCACCAGTCACCATGCATTTAGTACTGATGACCATGTCTCTCACACCAGTCACCATGCATTTACTACTGATGACCATGTCTCTCCCACCAGTCACCATGCATTTACTACTGATGACCATGTCTCTCCCACCAGTCACCATGCATTTAGTACTGATGACCATGTCTCTCACACCAGTCACCATGCATTTACTACTGATGACCATGTCTCTCCCACCAGTCACCATGCATTTACTACTGATGACCATGTCTCTCCCACCAGTCACCATGCATTTACTACTGATGACCATGTCTCTCACACCAGTCACCATGCATTTACCACTGATGACCATGTCTCTCACACCAGTCACCATGCATTTACTACTGATGACCATGTCTCTCCCACCAGTCACCATGCATTTACTACTGATGACCATGTCTCTCCCACCAGTCACCATGCATTTACTACTGATGACCATGTCTCTCACACCAGTCACCATGCCTTTTTCCTCCCATTGGGAAATATTAGGAGAGTTATGTAATCACATCTATATAATAGATTTTTGAGCTGAGTGTTGTTTTGCCTTCTTTCTCTCCTTTGTTCTGTCAATCATTACTACTTTCCCTCCCACCCTCTTTCCCTGTCTATCTTCTATCTCTTCCTCCAGAACCCAGACCTAGAGGTAGATGAGAACGGGACATTAGACCTGAGTATTAAGCAGCGTTTGGGGGATGGAGTGGGTGCAGTGCTCACCCCCCTGGAGCCCATGTCGCCCCAGCGCCAGGCCCTGATGCGCTACGGCATGGGGGATGACTGCTGGGACCTGCCAGTTGATTACACCAAGATCAAACGCATCGACGAGGACAGCAAAGAGGTACTAGAATGAGGAGCATGATGATGATGAGCACTACTCTAAACTGTAACTCCTACTGTCGGATGTGGTTATCCTACATTTAATGATAATGACTTTCCATAACATTAGCTTCACAGTACCTCAATATTCAAAGAACATTTAGACTTCAGCATTCAAATTTCCTCCATGCAAACAAACTGCATAAATTCAAACATTTTACATTTCACATTGGCCTTCATACAGAAGTCAAACTCCCCCTACTCTGCATTTCAGTAACACCCATCCATTTGGCATTCAATACAGTACCTACTGTTTTTCACATCTGTTCAACCCAAGCCATCTGTCTCCAAGGACTTTCTGTTGATTCCTTTGTGTATAAGACTCCAATTTCAGTTGAGGTTATTTTAAACACCAGCCTAGATCTCAGGTACATGCTGAATGATTGGAAAGTCATATTAGGAGTTCTCCAGGAAAACAATGAATTATTTGTATGTTAAATTTCCATCAGCATCACCGTACAGCAGACAGAGTTGTCTGGGTTTATTTTGGATCATGCTCTCTGCCCACTATGTGTCTCTGCTATTGTGAATTATGCAAATAAATAGCTTCCGCATTGTGGTAGAATCTACATAGCTCTTCTCATCAAAAGACTGTGTGACAGACCTGGGGTATTTTCTGTGTATTTTAGTATTTTCAAATTATGTGTCAAGAATCAACTTCTATTGGAAGTATTTGAAAGTATTTTCAAATACTTATTTCAAATATTATTTTAAAATATCTGGGTTAAATGCATGGTGTATTTCAGTGTATTTCAGTCATTGTATTTGAGTATTTTCAACTACATGCCAATACTTTACAAGTGTATTTCCAAATACATTTCAATATTTAACAATATTTTTACATTTCAGTCATTTAGCAGACACTCTTATCCAGAGCGACTTACAATTAATGCATTTATTTTAAGAATGCTATGTTAGACAACACATCACAATGGTATCATGTACATTTTCCCTCAAAAGTATTTATCAGCAAAAGCAATGCTAGTGGGAAAATAAGTGTTGAGGACGCTGTGAGAGTTATTTAAGATACTCGTCAAAGAGGTAGGGTTTCAGACGTTTTCCAAAGATAGACAGGATGTCCACTGTCCTGACTTTAGGGGGAAGCTTGTTCCAGGACAGAGAAGAGCATCTACAGATGAACTTGGAGAAGAGAGTCACTGCTTTGATGTTTGCAGAGAACAACAGGGTGTTATCCAGGGTCACGCCATGGTTCTTTGTACTCTGTGAGGGGGACACCGTGGAGTGGAGAGGTCTTGGAGCAGGCGGGTGGAAGAGCAGTTCCCTTTTGTCAAGGTTGAGCTTGAGGTAGTGGGCTGAGATGCCTGTCACACACGCAGAGATGCATGTCACCACGTGGGTGTCAGAAGGGGGGGTATGACAGAGCCGAGTGACTTGGTGTAAAAAGAAAAGAGGAGAGGGCCTAGAACCGAGCCCTGGGGGACACCAGTATTGAGAGCATGTGGTGTAGATAGATCTTCTCCATGCCACGTGGTAGGAGCGACTTGCCAGGTAGGATGCAATCCAGGGATGTGCAGAGGGATGGTGCCAGGTTTCCTCCAATACTGAGAGGGTTCCAGTCTGTAGTTTCTGAAGTCAGATGGGTGGAGTGCTGGTATCTTGAGGGTAGCGACTCTGGCCATCTTGGTCAGGGAGTGGTCAGGGATGAGTTGATAAGGGAAGTAAGGAATGGGAGGTCTCCAGAGATGGTTTGGAGAAGGGAGGAGGAGATGGGGTTGAGTGGGAAGGTTGACAGGCAGCTGGACATCACTAGTCACAGGATTCCATTGTAACGATTGTCCTCCTCTTCGGAAGAAGAGGAGGAGTACAACCGTTACAGAACCACCCACCTACCATGGATCAAGCAGCGTGAGAGGAACCAGCAGCAGCGGCCAAAGAACCAGGACTCGTGGACTTGGGAGGAAATATTGGACGGAAAGGGACCCTGGGCTCAACCAGGAGAATATCGCCGCCCCAAAGCTGAGCTGGAGGCAGCGAAAGCAGAGAGGCGGCGTTTCGAGGAGCTAGCTCGGAAGCAGGAGAAGGATCTGGGCTACACTACGTGGGAGGAGATCGACAGGTGGGCGATCAACCCAGGGCGAGTGCCGGAGCCCGCCTGGGATTCTCTGGCGCAGTGCGAGGAGGGATACCGGCGTATGGAGGCAGCACGACGACGCGGTAGGAAGCCTGTGAGTAAACCCCAAAAATTTCTTGGGGGGGGCTAAAAGGGAGAGTGGCGAAGTCAGGTAGGAGACCTGCGCCCACTCCCTGTACTTACCGTGGAGAGCGAGAGTACGGGCAGACACCGTGTTACGCAGTAGAGCGCATGGTGTCTCCTGTACGTGTGCATAGCCCGGTGCGGGTTATTCCACCTCCCCGCACTGGCAGGGCTAGATTGAGCATTGAGCCAAGTGCCATGAAGCCGGCTCTACATATCTGGCCACCAGTGCGTCTCCTCGGGCCGGCTTACATGGCACCAGCCTTACGCATGGTGTCCCCGGTTCGCCTACATAGCCCGGTGCGGGTTATTCCACCTCCCCGCACTGGTCGGGCGACGGGGAGCATACAACCAGGTAAGGTTGGGCAGGCTCAGTGCTCAAGGGAGCCAGTACGCCTGCACGGTCCGGTATTTCCGGCGCCACCTCCCCGCTCCAGCCCAGTACCACCTGTGCCTACACCACGCACCAGGCTTCCAGTGCGTCTCCAGAGCCCTGTTCCTCCTCCACGCACTAGCCCTATGGTGCGTGTCTCCAGCCCAGTACCACCAGTGCCTACACCACGCACCAAGCCTCCTGTGTGTCTCCAGAGCCCTGTACGCACTGTTCCTTCTCCCCGTACTCGCCCTGATGTGCGTGCCCTCAGCCCGGTAACACCAGTGCCGGTACCACGCACCAGGCCTATAGTACGCCTTGAGAGTCCAGTGTGCCCTGTTGTTGTTCCCCGCACTAGCCTGATGGTGCGTGTCCTTAGCCCGGTACCTCCAGTTCCGATACCACGCACCAGGCCTACAGTGCGTCTCAGCCGGCCAGAGTCTGCCGTCTGCCAAGCGGCGCCTGAACTGCCCGTCTGCCCAGCGGCGCCTGAACTGCCCGTCTGCCCAACGGCGCCTGAACTGCCCGTCTGCCCAACGCCGTCTGAACTGTCCTTCTGCCAAGCGCCGCATGAACTGCCCGTCGGTACTGAGCCTTCAAAGCCGCCCGTCTGCCATGAGCCTGCAAAGCCGCCCGTCTGCCATGAGCCTTCAGAGCCGTCCACCAGACAGGAGCCGCTAGAGCCTTCCGCCAGACAGGAGCTGCTAGAGCCTTCCGCCAGACAGGAGCAGCCAAAGCCTTCCGCCAGACAGGATCAGCCAGAGCCTTCCGCCAGACAGGATCAGCCAGAGCCTTCCGCCAGACAGGATCAGCCAGAGCCTTCCGCCAGACAGGATCAGCCAGAGCCTTCCGCCAGACATGACCAGCCAGAGCCGTCAGCGAGCCATGACCAGCCAGAGCCGTCAGCGAGCCATGACCAGCCAGAGCCGTCATCCAGCCAGGATCCGCCAGAGCCGTCATCCAGCCAGGATCCGCCAGAGCCGTCATCCAGCCAGGATCCGCCAGAGCCGTCATCCAGCCAGGATCCGCCAGAGCCAGCCAGCCAGGATCCGCCAGAGCCAGCCAGCCAGGATCCGCCAGAGCCAGCCAGTCAGGATCCGCCATCCAGTCCGGTGCTGCCGTCCCTCAGTCCGGAGCTGCCGTCCCTCAGTCCGGAGCTGCCCCTTATCCCGGTGCTGCCCCTTATCCCGGTGATGCCCCTTAATTTAGGTGGGTTTAGTTGGAGGGTGGTCATTGAGAGGGGGATACGAAAGCGGGGATTGACTATGGTGGGATGGGGACCACGCCCAGAGCCTGAGCCGCCACCGTGGACAGATGCCCACCCAGACCCTCCCCTAGACTTTTGGTGGTGCGTCCGGAGTTCGCACCTTGAGGGGGGGGTTATGTCACGTTCCTGACCTGTTTTCTCTTGTTTTTGTATGTGTTTAGTTGGTCAGGGCGTGAGTTGGGGTGGGCATTCTATGTTATGTGTTTCTATGTTTAGGTCATTTGTAATTAGCCTTATATGGTTCTCAATCAGGGACAGGTGTTTGACGTTTCCTCTGATTGAGAACCATATAAAGGTAGGCTGTTCACACTGTTTGTTTGTGGGTGGTTGTTTTCCGTGTCTGTGTCTGTGCACCATACGGGACTGTTTCGTTTGTTCGTTCGTTTGTGTCGTCTGTACCAGTTCATGCGTTCTTCGTGTATATGTAAGTTCGTTTGTTCGGGTCTGTTTGACTTCGTTTATTATTTTGTAAATTCTCAAGTGTGTTTAGTTTTTCGTCTTGTTTAATAAATATTCATGTCGTATCACAACGCTGCGTTTTGGTCCAATCCCTACTCCTCCTCTTCGGACGAAGAGGAGGAGGACAACCGTTACATCCATCTGGAGAGAGAGGGGAGAAAGAGGTCAAGGCATAGGAGTAGTTCTGTGTGAGTGGCAACAGTGGACTCAGTAGTCTGAGTTAAAAAGGAGCGGATGTCATCAACCTTTTTTTCAAAGTGGTTGACAGTCATCCACAGAGAGGGGGGAGGAGGAGGTGGAGGATTAAGGAGGGAGTAGAAAATGGAAAAGAGTTTCGCAGGGTTGGAGGCAGAAGCTTAACATTTTAAGCGTTAGAAAGCAGCTTTAGAGAGGAGCGGGTGGAAGGAAGATAGGTCCTCTGGAAGTTTATTTTTCCTCTGGAAGTTTATTTTTCCTCCATTTCTGCTCAGCTTTCCGCAGCCATGTTCTGTTAGCACGCAGTGAGTCACTCAGGCACGGAACAGGAGAGGAAAGTCGGGCCGGCTGGGAAGAAAGGGAAAGGGGACAGTGAGAGTCAAAGGATGCAGAAAGGGAGGAAAGTAGGGTCGAAGAGGCAGAGTCAGGAGGGAGAAGGATTTAGCAGGACGAGGATAGGATAGGAGAGAGAGAGAGAAGATTGTGGCAGCACATGACCATATGGGTGGGGGCTGAGTGGGTAGGATTGGAGGAAAAATGGAGAGAAAAGGAAACAAAGTAGTGATCAGAGACATGGAGGGGGTTGCAGTGACATTAGTAGATGAACAGCCTCTAGTGAATATGAGGTCAAGTGTATTGCCCATATTGTGAGTGGGAGGTGACTGGGAAAGGGTGAGGTCAAAAGAGGAAAGGAGTGGAAAGAAGAGGTGTAAATAAGTTCATTAAAGTCAGGCGTCGGGAGGTTAACGTCGCCCAGTACGATGAGTGGTGAGCCATCATCGGGAAATTAGCTTATCAAGGTGTCAAGCTCATTAAGAAACTCTCCAAGGGCACCTGATGGGCGATAGATGACAACATTGTTAAGCTTGAGTGGACAAGTGACAGTAAGAGCATGGAATTCAAATGAAGAGATAGACAGGTGAGAGAGGGGGAAAATAGAAAATCTCCACTTAGGAGAAATGAGTAGAACTGTGCTACCACTGCAAAGAACAGATGCTCTCGGACTATAAGATAGCCAGATGACGCGAGAGCAGCTGGAGTAGCAGTGTTCTCTGGGGAAATCCATGTCTCTGTCAGGGCCAAAAGGTGTAGGGACTGAAGGGCAACAGGCTGAGTTCCTTATTGACCGCAGATAGGCAGTTCCAAACGCTGCAGAGATGAGGAATTACACATGGGTTGTGCACACAAGGTACACTAAATTAGAAGGGTTGCAGCCACAGGGTGGGGAGCATCTGTAAAACCTACAGGGAGAGGCGCAAACTAGGATGGGAAACACACACATACTTTCCAAAGCTACAAAAGAGCAAAATGAGATCATCAGAAAATAACTAGGTAAGATATTCAAGTGAGAGAGTCTAGTGGAGCCTTCCTCTCTTTCCTTCCTCATATAACTGCTCAGAACAACTTGGCAGAACATCTTTGTTTCGGAAACAGCATTTGTTTTGGTGACAAAACCTCTGCTTACAGCTGCCGCTGAAAACACAGGGGAGACTGAAGTACTACCACTAAATGCCTAGCAGAGGTGAAAGACACCTCCCAGCACTGATTGCTGATTGCCAGAGGTGGAGAAAACACTCCTTATAATACAACACGCCCACAAATTAGCAAGACTGTTACACAAATAGGCCTGAAACTAGCGTGAAACTAATCTAAACTAAGTCCACAATGACAAGTGCTGAGCAATCAGACAGTTCAAACAGCAATGATGAACTACTGTAGGCTAGTAGGTAAAAGACAGCACTTAAATTCAATTGCCCTAGTAAGACAACACCAACAGCTACTCATTGAATCACAAAATCTACCTGGTACTCTTGTAAGAGTTGATCCCCTTCCAAACTATAGATGACACACGTGTGTGTGTGTGTGTGTGTGTGTGTGTGTGTGTGTGTGTGTGTGTGTGTGTGTGTGTGTGTGTGTGTGTGTGTGTGTGTGTGTGTGTGTGTGTGTGTGTGTGTGTGCCTGCGTGTGTGTGCCTGCGTGTGCCTGCGTGTGTGTGTGCCTGCGTGTGTGTGTGCCTGCGTGTGTGTGTGTGTGTGTGTGTGTGTGTGTGTGTGTGTGTGTGTGTGTGTGTGTGTGTGTGTGTGTGTGTGTGTGTGTGTGTGTGTGTGTGTGTGCCTGCGTGTGTGTGTGTGTGTGTGTGTGTGTGCCTGCCTGCGTGTGCCCGTTTTTGAAATGTAGAGGACCTAACAAAATTACCCTGTTCTTC
Organism: Salvelinus namaycush; assembly: GCF_016432855.1. NCBI lineage: Eukaryota > Metazoa > Chordata > Actinopteri > Salmoniformes > Salmonidae > Salvelinus > Salvelinus namaycush. The sequence goes on along the minus strand of NC_052321.1, from coordinate 13,475,573 downwards.
AATTTTTGCTGGATATATTTGCCTGTGTCTTTAGGGGCGTTACTGTACACACAGGAAAATAGAGGATTTACCTGGCAGCCTGCACTGTAGACAAAGCCAGTCTGCAGCCAGACACTAGCCATCTGGGACTTCACCAGAGTGCCATCTAGTGTATCTGTTAAGTACTGTATTAGAACACTCAGCCAGCTCCCTAATTCTGATTCCATTGTGCTGAGGGCAATAGGCACAGTTAAACTGAGGAGCACAACATAGTGCCTACTGTAGCACAACAAAGGGAGTCTTACTGTGAGGTTTTCCTCATATAATCCTGCAAATTGTCCTGCAAATAGATAGCTTCAATCCAGAAATATCAAATCAAATCAAATGTATTTATATAGCCCTTCTTACATCAGCTGATATCTCAAAGTGCTGTACAGAAACCCAGCCTAAAACCCCAAACAGCAAGCAATGCAGGTGTAGAAGCACAGTGGCTAGGAAAAACTCCCTAGAAAGGCCAAAACCTAGGAAGAAACCTTGAGAGGAACCAGGCTATGAGGGGTGGCCAGTCCTCTTCTGGCTTTACCGTGTGGAGATTATAACAGAACATGGCCAAGATGTTCAAATGTTCATAAATGACCAGCATGGTCAAATAATAATAATCACAGTAGTTGTCGAGGGTGCAACAAGTCAGAACCTCAGGAGTAAATGTCAGTTGGTTTTTCATAGCCGATCATTCAGAGTGTCTCTACCGCTCCTGCTGTCTCTAGAGAGTTGAAAACAGCAGGTCTGGGACAGGTAGCACGTCCGGTGAACCGGTCAGGGTTCCATAGCCGCAGGCAGAACAGTTGAAACTGGAGCAGCAGCACGGCCAGGTGGACTGGGGACAGCAAGGAGTCATCATGCCAGGTAGTCCTGAGGCATGGTCCTAGGGCTCAGGTCCCCCGAGAGAGAGAAAGAAAGAGAGAAAGAGAGAATTAGAGAGAGCATACTTAAATTCACACAGGACACCGGATAAGACAGGAGAAGTACTCCAGATATAACAGACTGACCCTAGCCCCCTGACACATAAACTACTGGAGCATAAATACTGGAGGCTGAGACAGGAGGGGTCAGGAGACACTGTGGCCCCATCCGATGATACCCCCGGACAGGGCCAAACAGGCAGGATATAACCCCACCCACTTTGCCAAAGCACAGCCCTCACACCACTAGAGGGATATCTTCAACCACCAACTTACCATCCTGAGACAAGGTCGAGTATAGCCCACAAAGATCTCCGCCACGGCACAACCCAAGGGAGGGCGCCAACCCAGACAGGAAGACCACGTCAGTGACTCAACCCACTCAAGTGACGCACCCCTCCTAGGGACGGCATGGAAGAGCACTGAATAGACTCCAGGATTTCTTGTCAAGATAGCCCTGATGTTGCCAGTCTGTTGTGATAAGAAGTTATTTACTCAATCGATCCTCAAAGGCTGCATTAATTGCACAACCACATTTCCAGTCTCCTCAGTCAGAGACTCTTCTGTCGATTTGCAAAACTCATGAACAAATTGGCTTAGGTACTCCTATGATCCTTTGGTGCAGTGATGGTTGTCGACGGTATTATTCAAATCAAATTGCATTTGTCACATGCTTCGTAAACAACAGATGTAGACTAATAGTAAAATGCTTACTTATGGGCCTTTCCCAACAATGCAGAATAAAAAAAAAATTACACGAGGAATAAATGCACAATGAATAACAATAACTTGGCTATATACACGGGGTATCAGTACTGAGACGATGTTTAGGGGTATGAGGTAATTGAGTTAGTTGTACATATAGGTATGGATAATGTGACTACTTCCTGAGTGCTGTGTCTCTCCAAAACCCAGATTGACGGCATGGCAGAGCCTCCTCAGCCACCAGCCGGCCACCCAGCCAGTCAGACAGGCAGGCACCTCATTTGCATACAAATTGAGATAGAAAGTGCCATTGTGTTTTAAAGAAAGCTGCTTCTAAAGCTCTGAGAACGCCAGGGCAGCTCTGACTCTTTCTCTCTCTCGTTCTGTCTCCCGCTCTCTCTCTCGCTCCCTCTCTCTCTCTCTCTCTCTCTCTCTCTCTCTCTCTCTCTCTCTCTCTCTGTCTCTCTCTTGCTCTCTCTCTCTCTGTGTATATGTGTGTGAGAGAGTGTGTGTGAGAGGCTGATAATCCACCCTCTGAAGGTCTGAGTAATAACTTTAGTTTATGTGTGTTTGTGGAGACCAGAAGTCCTCATATGGAGAGTAAAACAAGGACAATTCGCCAGTCCCCACTAGGAAAAGGGGAATTTTAGTTTTAAGGATGAGGATTAGGGTTATGGTTACAATTGGGGTTAGGGTTACAATTAGGGTTAGGTTTAGGGTTAGGAGTTAGGGTTAGGAGTTAGGTTTAGGGTAAAGGGTTTGGGGTTAAGGTTAGGGGTATGGTTAAGGTTAAGGGTTAGGGTTAGGGGTTAGGGAAAATAGCATTTTGAATGGGAGTCAATTGTTTGGTCCCCACAAGGAAAGTAAAACAAACATATAAGTGATAGGGGACACCCTTTACCTTGTGCTCCTCTTCTACCCTGCTGGCTGCCCCGAAACAGCTCTAAACTGGTGCTGGCAGCCACTGGCAGCCCGATGGGCAATGCCTCCCATGCCCTCTGTCTCCTACAGTACTTGCTCTGTCAGAGCTGTCAGTTTCAATCCATACCCAGCTAGCAGATAATCTTCTGGGAACAATATGTTTCTTAAAGCTTGGTGGGAGCGTGGTTGTCTTATGGTTATTTAGCATACAACCTTCCAACACATTTTGGGGAATGGTGCAGGATATTTGCTTAGCTATGGAACATTCTCAGCACATTTAAGTAACTTGAGAAAAAAACTTTATTTTCATTACTTTAACAGAACATTTTCTTAAAGTTCAAACCTGGTTACATAAAATGTTGGTAATGAGCTAGGAATGTTCTCCAACTGGTTTGACATTGGGAATGTTCTCAAGTTGTTCAGAGAACGTTAAGGAACAAAGTTCTTCTGTGGGAATTTTAGTACTTCAGCATAACGTTTCCTACAGGTTTCCTCATGATTATATTTAAAGTCATGTTCTCATATTGTTCCCGAGAACATTAAGATACATTTCCATAAAAAATACAAGAAAACTTTAGTAACGTTCAGAGAATTCCATTCTGTTGGCCGCGCCCACTTATTGACCTCACTTGATCATAATGAGTGCTTGTTTCCTTTTAAATGGGGTCGGTTTGAAAAGACAAAAAGAAACAGCTTTGTATGTGTAAAAAATCATGGCATGCTAGCTCCATCCTGTGTAAACTGGAACAACAAGTCCCCCTCCGTCCTCGCCATCTATTTGACTGTGTGTATCTCTCTATCACTCTCCCCCATCCCTCTCTCTCCTCTTTTCTCTCTCATCCCTCTCTCTTATTCACCCTCTCATCCCAATCTCTCTCATATACCCTTTCTCTCTCCTCCATCCCTCTTTTTCTCTAGACGAATGACCTGGACCCGTTCCAGGAGCTGCTGGAGCAGCGAGGTTACTCTGATGATGTCACCATGCACAGCCCCAAGCCCAAGTATGCCCAGTGCAAAGAGAGCAAGAAGGACCTGATAACGTAAGACTGACCTGTACGGGATGTGTGTGTGTGTGCGTATGTGTGCCACCCCTCCATTCTGATCCACCCCCCCTGCTCCCATCTGCTTTTCTCCTCTTGGCTTTTCCTTCTTTCCTGTCTCTGTTCGGTTCCTTTACTTCGGAGGAACCACCCCACCCACCTCCCCCCCTTGGCACTAATGGCATGCTACATTTTGCCACGTACTTTTCAGCCAGCTTTTCATTTGATCCACAGCTCTTCAGCCAGTGTATTGCTGGTTTCTTATGCTTCTCTTATGTTGATGGTTTAATGTAATAAAACATGATTACCTCATCATGTAGCAGCTGCGCTCTAGAACGGGTCCAAAACAGTCCAAAACATTTTTTCAGACAGTCAAGCTAAACTGGAAACAATGAAAAACAAATCAGCCAACACTAAAAGGGATAAACAAACCTATTTATTTTATTTTACTTTCCTCTAGTTTTGGTTTCATTCTGTCTATTTCTCTGGTGACAGATGCCCAACATCTGGGTGTGAGGGCAGTGGTCAAGTGACTTGGATGTATTGTTTTCAGCTTACCTCGACTATGCTCTCGGACTACTGCAGCCAGAATGCACATCTCTGTGTTACCCTTGAGTATGATTACAGTTAACCCTTTGAGTCAACATAGTGTCTAAGTGATGTGTATCATCATGGTAAACATAGGCCTACCAGATACCCAATTACATCAAGGAATGTAATCAATGAACTTACAGATCATGTCAACAAAACATTTATGTTCTACACAGGCTATTTCTGAATGCAGTTATTTAGAGGGGTTAACACTTTTATTTACTGATCCATAGTCCCCCCTGCACTTGCATCATGGCTTTCTTGCAATTCCAGTCTTGTCAACGTGTGAGTTTGTGTGTAAGTGTGTGTACAGTGTGTACTGTGCATGTTTGTCTGTGTCTTTATGTTTCAGTGGTGGGCCCTCTCTCTTCTTTGCCTCACTAACATTGTCATGGTATATCTTCCAGTCTCACTGGCTGTCCTTTAGCTGACAAAAGCATTCGAAGTATGATGGCCACCAACTCACAAGAGCTCAAGTAAGGCGTGAGATGTTTCATTCTTATTTTTGTTTCCTCTTTTGTTGATATATTGTGAAAAAGTATAATTCCCGATTCCTGAATTCTGAACTTGGTAGTTCCTCAGACAAAGCAAATACACTCTACTGACTGTTATTAATATGTATGTTTTATTTATGGGGTATATCAGCTTTAATATTGCAGATATATTGTAGGTTCTATCAATGTAATTGTCTGCATAATTTCCAATACCCTATATATATATATATTTATTTTTTTAAATACATTTTCCTTTATTGTTTTCCCTTAACCTTAACACCCTTCCCGTAATTGGAGTACACTCTGCTGACTGATACAGTGAAATACATCATAGATGTAACGGTACAGAATGAGTCTGTTTTTGACTGTGTTCCTTAAGTTGGTTGCTGTAGGCCCTGATTCGCTGTGTTTTCTGTCCCAGGTGCCCGACACCGGGGTGCGATGGTTCTGGGCATAATACTGGCAACTACGCATCACACAGAAGGTAAAATAAACACATACACACACACACGTGTAGTTATTCACACTGGCAGTGGACAGCACACACACACCTCTCAGGCTGGTTCAGAGTAAGTTCTCTGTATTAATAATATTTGCAATTGATCTGGTTGTGTTTCCTCTGCAGTCTATCAGGGTGTCCACGGGCCAGGAAGAGTGGAATAAAGATAACACACAGTAAAGAGGACAAGGAGGACCAGGAGCCCATCAGGTAGAGTTAGCCTGCCAAACCCCTCTCAAAGACTCAGGGAACCACAGCTCTCACCCAATTTCTAGATGCCCTTAACCAACTCTCACTGAGGGTTGTCCTATGTAGGGATCTTATGTTGTGGCATCACAAAAAGATACAGACAGTTAGCTGGAGAGAGAGACAGAGATTGATCTGGATTCTCTCTAATGAGCTTTTCTGGCTGCACTCTCATCGATTTCTCAGTGGTGCTGAGAGAAAACCAACACCCTGTCTGTCTGTCAATCTATCTCACACGGTCAGCCAAGCCAACAGAGGCAGGGTCGCTTTCCCACACATCTATCTTCACTAAAAGCCATGATTGCATGGAACTCCCTTCCATCTTATATTGCGCAAGTGAACAGCAAACCTGGTTTCAGAAAACAAATAAAGCAACACCTCACGGCACAATGCCTCTCCCCTATCTGACCTGCTTGTTGTGTGTACTATATGTACTGACATGTACATGTAACTGATAGATGGACACACACGCACACTACATGTTATTGTTTTCAATGTATGTAAATTGTTAAGTATTTTGTCTGTAATGTCTTTTTAGTTACACGTCGGACCCCAGTAAGACTAGCTGTCACCACTGCCGTCGGCTAATGGGGATCCTAATAAAATCAACAACAAAAAACTGCTCCAAATAAGCATTGGCTGGAGGAGAAAAGTTCTTGCACTTAGAGTCAACCTTTTCTCTTTCTGAAAGCGTTTGGAACTGTGTGTGGGGGTTTGGACCATTTTCGGGAAAGAGATTGTGACTGTTTCTGGAAATATAATAAGCCTGATTGATAGTTTAATAAAACCAAGGGGAGTTGTAACAATAATCCACTGGGGAAATATGATGTGTTGAAACATTTTCAGCTTCACTGCATCTGATTAGCCATATTGCCAAGTGCTGATTTAACGTTGACTGACTGTAGTCTGTGTCAGTGTGATAAACTGCCAAAGGGACAGATTAGACCAGATCAGACCAGATTGAAGGTGTTTTTATTTATATTTAAGTCAGAGTGATTACTGATACCATATCGTCTCCCATTCTGCACACTATAACTCAAAATACAAACAAAGTCATACTGCATTCATTTCTGAAATGATATGTCCTCAACTCAAGCACCCATGAAGCTATATGTGGTCCATCTTTACATTACATAGACCTTATGTCATAGTAATAACTATGTCATTAATTACACAATTCTTCCTGACAATGCATCCTGAGCAGGAAAACTTCTGGGTCATTGTCAGAAAAAAACTCTTGACCCTGGTTATTAGAATAACCAGAGCATCCCTACGCCATTCACAGGTGTCCGGTCCCGGGCTGTGGCGGTCAGGGTCATGTGACAGGGAAGTACGCATCTCACCGCAGTGCATCAGGCTGCCCCCTAGCGGCCAAGCGACAGAAGGACGGTTACATGAACGGCTCCCAGTTCACATGGAAGGCTGGGAAGACAGACGGCATGTCCTGTCCCACCCCGGGCTGTGACGGCTCGGGTCACGTCAGTGGGAGCTTCCTCACACATCGGAGGTGGGTCTGGGTCCTGCATCAATATTTGATCATCATCCTCTCTTTCTCTCTTCCTTGAAGTAATCACTGATCTGACGGGATCTGTGAAAGCTAGTGGAGCCAATGCTTCACTCATCCAGTCAGGTTTTGTGTGTGTGTTTAAATAAAATATGCACTACTTGTATGTATGTCAAAAAATGTCCTATTTTCTAAAATGTTCTCCAAGTTTGTCGGGCTGTCCGCGTGCCACCTCTGCCATGAAGAAAGCCAGACTGTCTGGACTGTCTGAAATGCTAACGATAAAACAGCGCACCAGCAACGGTAATGACTGTCACCGCTCACTCACACAATGGAGCCAATTAGGAGTGTGTATGCGTAATGAGCTACTGAGTGAAATCCCAATCTGACATACAGAGCCAACCAGGAGTGTGTGTGTATGCGTAATGATCTACTGAGTCGAATCCCAATCTGATATAAAGAGCCAATCAGGAGTCGGTACACGTAATGAGCTACTGAGTAGAATCCAAATCTTACATAAAGAGCCAGTCAGGATTGGGTGTGTGTAATTTTTATTTTTATTTTTATTTAACCTTTATTTAACTAGGCAAGTCAGTTAAGAACACATTCTTATTTACAATGGCGGCCTAGGAACAGTGGGTTAACTGCCTTGTTCAGTGGCAGAACGACAGATTTTTACCTTGTCAGCTCGGGGATTCGATCTAGCAACCTTTCGGTGACTGGCCAACGCTCTAACCACTAGGTAATGAGCCACTGAGTAGAATCCCATTCTGACATAAAGAACCAATCAGGAGTGTGTATGTGTAATGAGCTACTGAGTGGAACCCCAATCTGAAATAAAGGGTACAGGATTGCCATACAGCCTCTGAGCTAGCAAACTAGCCAGTGACAATTAGTGTATAAGAGACCATCCCTCTGCCTCTATCACACATCTCATTCACCCACCACTGACACTTGAAATTTGAAATATTGTGAAATCATTTGAAATATTTAGTTGGGCTTGGGGTGGGTGGCAGGTGTCCAATAATTGTTTACTGTATAATATTTTTAAGGAATCGAAAATGAGGAAGAAATTAAACAGCTGGATGAAGAAATCAAAGATTTAAGTGAATCAAATTCACAAGTGGAAGCAGATATGATCAAACTTAGAACACAGGTAAGTCAGTAGTACTATGCCATCTGTTTACTTGAAGATTTGACTCATTTCATGCTTACCTTTCAGTTTCTACCCATTGTGGCACATCATTCTGCTATTGTCAGCACTCATATAATGGTAATGTGTACTACAATGAAGTGTGTATTTCATTGTTGTACAGCATACACCTAAATGAATCTACCCTCTGCTAAAAAGGTTACCAGAAAAGTTACTCCAGTTTAGAAAAAGCTGTCCAATTTTCATACATGATCTACCATCATCGAGATAAATCCCAGTATATCTCACATCTGGGAGAATGCAGTGTAACAAAGTGGGGGATTCCTAATTATAAAGCACTATACCTCTGTGAGTGCCTGCATGCCAAACAGAGAGAGCATAGTCACTCACAGCCAATAAAGGGAAGCACCCTGTCCCCACTAACAGGAACAGGAGCAGCGGCTTTCACAGCTTGTATGAAAGGGTTCCTTCCTAAAGAACTATTTGTGTCTGTGAGTTGCAGAAGCTACACATCAGTATCAAGGAAGTATCAAACACTCCAGGAGGAGAGGAAAGAGAGAAGCTTCACAATATTTATGTTCACCTACAGTTTGCCTTTTTCAGATTGCATGCAAGTTTGATATCATTTTGAAATACCGTCTGTTTTCCAACTTGTAGTACATCTTTGGAACTGAATTGTACTGTATGTGCATTGAAGGCGCATGGCATATTTGTTGGAATACACCCCACAGACTTTTAGTACATTTGAGTGAGTGTCAGTGTGTTGAATATCATCTGTCCATGCTTCATTGCTCTTCACCTGTGTTGCTCTGTTGCGGTTACATCCATCTCTCCGTGTGATGATGTCATAGACATGGCTGCACGCCAGCCAATCAGCAGTGAGTTGTGACATGTCTGAGGTAGGCCGCTGCCCGTGTTATGTGAACTGTGAACTGCACCCTGTGTGCTCCACTGTAACAACCAGAGGTAAAGAAGCACTACCTTTACGGTAACCTTCTTCTTCTTTCACTCTCCCCCCCATTCCCTAGATTACCACAATGGAGTCTAATCTGAAGTCAATAGAGGAAGAAAACAAGGTGATTGAACATGAAAATGAATCTCTCCTGCATGAGCTGGCCGGCCTCAGCCAGACACTGATTAACACTTTAGCTAATATCCAGCTCCCTCATATGGTAAGGGAACACCAAGCACGGCAGTCGGGCAAGTTCCTATAAGCAAACATACTGTAGCATATGAGTTGATTCATTTACATACTCATCTATGTACAGTATTTATCTATTCATTTCTGTGAAGCCCATAAGGTTCCAGTGGGTGTGCATGCTGAGTTGAGCAGGGGCTTTCCAAGCCTAGATCAATGGAAAATAAGAGTATTCCTAATTTTAGCCAAACTGAAAAGGGGAAGTTTTATATGAGGCGTGTGTTATGAATTATAGAGAGATTAGACAATCAGTTTCAAACAAAGGTGTTAACAGTGCTTGACTTGGTCAGGAGCTCACCAGAGCTGAGTACCGGCACCTAAAGATTTTTACTGCTTGAGTAAAGTACTGACATCTACCTGTTAACAGTGAAATGAAAACTTAAGTCTCTACCACTTTGGCTCTCTGTCTATAGCTATAGGCTACTACGTTTGTAAATTCAACAAACTTACTTGTTGAGCTATCATGGATTTTCATAGTACAGTACATGCTATAATTGCAGGTCTGTATTTACTGTAGTGCTTGTCAAAAACAGCTTGTCAAAAACAGCTTTTCTCCATAAGCATCCATTAGATTATTTTCTTATAGTCTTCAGAAGAAAAGGAAAAAATAGCACTGGTCCAAAAACTATGAATGATGCCTATGTCAATCACAAATTGAAATCTTGGCATTTTTTTATTCTTAAAACTCTATCTCCTTATCTTAAAACGTGTAACTTTTGTGTGTGAACACAATACGATATCATTCCAGAGGCTGTGATCATTCTGACTATGTTGTGAGCTGGATTCAGTTGCTGGCCCAATTCGCTATGTTTTCTTCTGTTTTGCCTCTATTTATTTCACATATCAATTGTGTCAGATGTTCTGTTGGTGCTGTAGCGCAAATGCTACCACCTAGGGATTGTTTGAGAGAGTAACAGTAACTAGGTAGCAACTAACAGTAACTAACCTTTCCCCCCATAGAAACCGCTGGCACACAAAGAGGCTTCCATTAGAAATAACAGCTGCTTACAGATGCATCAGAGAGTAAGACAATCATTCATCATATTCTTACTCTAACACTGCTTTTCTTTCTGTTAATCCTTCTCCTTGTTTCCTCATCAGGGCACTGTATGAAAGACTGGACCTGTGTTTTGCGCAATCATGTTACATAGCAAGATTTTCTCCTGTATTTTAAGCTTTATCCAGAAATGGAAATTAAACAAAAAATTAAAGCAATTGTCTGAGGATAGTGCTGGACCATCTGACAAGAAAAGGGTACAGTTTGATGAAAAACCGCAAAACACAGGGCCCTAATTATTGTACCATCAAAACACAGGGCACTAATTATAGTGTCATCAAAATGCAGGGCCCTAATGACAGAAACATCAAAACACAGGGCCCGAAATATAGTTTAATTAAAACACAGGGCCCTAATGATAGTATCATTAAAACACAGGGCCAAAATGATAGAAACATAAAAACACAGGGCCCTAATGATAGTATCATCAAACCGCAGGGCCCTAATGATAGTATCATTAAAACACAGGGCCCTAATGATAGTATTAAAACACAGGGCCCTAATGATAGTATCATCAAAACACAGGGCTCTAATGATAGCATCATCAAAATGCAGGGTCCTAATGATAGTATCATCAAAACACAGGGCCCTAATGATAGTATCATCAAAACACAGGGCTTTAAAACTTCTCTGGGATATGTGGGACGCTAGTGTCCCACCTAACCAACAGCCAGTGAAATTGCAACAGAAATCTCATAATTTAAATTCCTCAAACATACAAGTATTATACACCATTTTAAAGATAAACTTCTTGTTAATTCAGCCACTGTGTCAGATTTCAAAAAGGCTTTACGGCGAAAGCACACCTTGCGATTATGTTAGGTCAGCGCCAAGTCACAGAAAAACATACAGCCATTTTCCAAAGAAGGAGAGGTGTCACAAAACTCAGAAATAGCGTTAAAATTAATCACTAACCTTTGATGATCTTCACCGGATGGCACTCCCAGGACTCCATGTTAGACAATAAATGTGTGTTTTGTTCGATAAAGTTCATCTTTATGTCCAAAAACCTCATTTGAAATTGGTGTGTTATGTTCAGAAATAGATTGTCTCAAACAAACATCCGGTGAAAGTGCAGAGAGCCACATCAAATTACAGAAATACTCATCATAAACATTGATAAAATATACAAGTGTTAAACACACAATTAAAGATAAACTTTTCCTTAATGCAACCGCTGTGTCAGATTTCAAAAAGGCTTTACGGCGAAAGCACACCGTGCGATTATGTTAGGTCAGCGCCAAGTCACAGAAAAACATACAGCCATTTTCCAAAGAAGGAGAGGTGTCACAAAACTCAGAAATAGTGTTATAAATATTCACTTACCTTTGATGATCTTCATCGGAATGCACTCCCAGGAATCCCAGTTCCACAATAAATGTTTGATTTGTTCGATAAAGTCCATAATTTATGTCCAAATACCTCCTTTGTGTTTGCGTGTTTAGCCCAGTAATCCAAATGCACAGTGCGTGAGCAATTAGTTCAGACGAAAAATGTTAAAAAAGTTATATTACAGTTCGTAGAAACATGTCAAGCGATGTATAGAATCAATCTTAGGATGTTTTTATCATAAATCTTCAATAATGTTTCAACTAGACAATTCCTTTGTCTTTAGAAATGAAAAGGAACAGAGCTCGCTCTCACGGCCGCCCCCCTGACTGAGCTCATGGCATTCTGCCAGACCTCTTAGTCAACCAGCTCTTATTCTCTCCCCCTCCACAGTAGAAGCCTAAAACAAGGTTCTAAAGACTGTTAACATCTAGTGGAAGCCTTAGGAAGTGCAATATGACCCCATAGACACTGTATATTGGATAGGCAAAGACTTGAAAACCTACAAACCTCAGATTTCCCACTTCCTGGTTGGATTCTTTCTCAGGTTTTTGCCTGCCATATGAGTTCTGTTATACTCACAGACATCATTCAAACAGTTTTTTAAACTTTAGAGTGTTTTCTATCCAAAGCTACTAATTATATGCATATTCTAGCTTTTGGGCCTGAGTAGCAGGCAGTTTACTCTGGGCACCTTATTCATCCAAGCTACTCAATACTGACCCCGTTCCCAAAGAAGTTAATGATAGTATCATCAAAACACAGGGCCTTAATGATAATATCATCAAAACACAGGGCCTTAATGATAGTATCATCAAAACACAGGGCCTTAATGATAATATCATCAAAACACAGTGCCCTAATGATAATATCATCAAAACACAGTGCCCTAATGATAGTATCATCAAAGGCACCATAATAGAGTCAGCAGATTTAGTTCTCTGTCTTGTTCAGAAACTCTCCCATTCATGTCCTTATGTCTTTCCCATGTCCATCTTTATTTCATTCTTATGACCATTTATTTCCCCCAGTCTTCCTGATTCCCTTCCAATCCTGAATTTTCCTTTATTACAATCTTTCTAACCTCAATGATCATCTATTTGAATGGCAAAATCTTGTTTTAGCCAAGTAAAAGTGCACTTGTTGGTTGCAAAGTGTATAAACATAAAATGTGTATAGACACTGCAGCATGACCCTCTCTTCCCAATGTGGACGTCACTGCATGACATCTTTCTCTGTGTTGATCATCTTTGTCTAAGACCACTACTTCTCAGCCTTTTCCCTTATTTATATCTCAGCCTTATTTTTAGAGCAATCAAATATGAAAAGGCACTTTCACGGGGCTAGTTTAGAGAATAGTTTGTTTCAAGTGGTTTTATTATCTATGGTTAGATTTTTTGTTAAAACAGCTGTTTGTAAGTCTTAGCTCCTCAAAGGATGATTTTAGACGGTTATTTTCTGGCCTGTCTTCTGTTCTCTGTTCATCACTTCTTATTCTTATGATCTCACCTTTCTGCTGTTGTTGAAATGTTCCACAGGAGCCGATCAGCGATCAGAACTTTGATGCTTATGTGACCACTCTAACAGACATGTACACTAACCAGGAGCATTACCAGAGTCCAGAGAACAAAGCCCTGCTGGAAAACATCAAACAAGCGGTGCAAGGAATCCAAGCGTAACCCAGCCCGCTACCAAGCCCAGCAAATGACAGAGCATCTTCTCAAAGAGGAGTGAAAGAAATCACCATTCGCAGGAAAGAGCTTGAAGTGACATGATAGGATGATGCCTCATGGTTTGCTGCTGTAACGTAGCATACAGTGTTACATATTGATTTTCGTTCTTAAAAAAAAGAAATGTTATGCTTAGAAAAATTCATAATGAGTTTTCTTTTTGGTCTTGCTTTGAAGAAAAATAATAATAAATGACAAAATAGTTTTTGAAAACATTCACCTTTTGTACGTTTTCATACTGTATGAGCTGACATAGTGTGATGTAATGTTTCTAACTGCTCATGTATGCACATTGTTTGTGTATATTTCTGAACAGTAAGCTGTATAACATAAGACATTAGTTCCTTTCAGTGCTTGATGATGAAGCATTTTAGATGAAAAAGCTGCACTGGACAGTGAAAAAAAAAGTTTCAAAAAAATGGGGGAACTGCACGGAGGTAGCTACTTTTCAATGATGTTTTCCTCAATGGATGACTTTGGAATTCTAAAGATGTTTGTTTTTTCTTGTTTGCAGATTGTTGAATAGCAAGACTTGGTTGCAAATGACTTTATTTTTAACAATGCTTGAAAAATTCTTTGTCTTCTTTTTTAAAGTTTGGTAGCTATAGGTGGGGGCATTTTTTATGTGTTGGAAATGAGTATGGAAAGAAACTGACTTGATGTTTGTATGAATGTAACAGTTTATTGTAAACATCATGACACGGAAACACAATGGTGAAAATCCCATTATCGAGAAAGTACTATTTGCTCTTGATATTTTGTGTTTGTAGATACCCATTGGTGATATATAATGGCAATAGAGTATGCAGGAGTCATTCTAGCATTTAGTATTTAGTTCTGTTTAAAATGTCGAAACTTCTGTTGCTAGAATCGGGCAATGTCTCAGCAATATATATCTAAATCATATGTTTATAGATATGGGATGCAATCTACAGGAAAATAATATTTGGGTATATGCAATGACTTGTTTATAAACATAGGGGTGGAGGAACAAATTAATCTTTTTACTATATATAAAATAAAATGTTTTATATAAATCTTTTAATTACAAAGAAAGTATTTAAAAAAAGTTGAACATTCAGTTTTAAAGATGAAAGATGCTTGATGAGTTCCACTCTCTTTACAGACAATTTTGCACATAAGGGACACCTTCGTTTCCATGTTCTGATGTTTCTACAGAAACTCAAGCAGTACCTGAGAGCCTACCGGAGGGTGACAAAGGTTTTGTAAAGAGTATTTATACTAAAGTATGAGAGAGAGCGGGACTTACAGGGTCATTGTCCCCACTTGCCAGTAGACTATTTGCACTTGTCTTAGAGATAGTATCCTAACATGCGGCGGCGTGCAATTTCCAGGTGTTCCTTTGGCACACGATTGGAGCAAATAACTGCTAAGAGCCACTAGGTGATGAATTAGTACCACTGAAAGAGACTACAGGGATTTGAATCAGAAATTACGATTATAACCATACAAGTAATACTGTATAATCAAATGGTCAAACAATGATGCTATTTCATTTTGGTATGTTATATGAATATTAAATAATCCCCAGCAGCACTTTATATCTAATCACTGTACAAATTAAATAGTCAATCAATTAAAGGTAAAAAAGAAAGAGGAAGTAAAAAGAGGTTGTTTTCCCATTAGGCTTGGAGAGTGGGAAATTCACTCTTCTAGTTGACTCTTCTGCTCTGAATGAGGTGATGCAGTTTCATGTCTGTATGCGGCCCCTCTTTATGTTGTGGTATTAGTTGTTAGCGACCATGTGCAGAATTGGCCTTCTTGAAAGCTAATGCAAAGGTGCTTGTCATTCACCTGATCTTGTCTATTGTACTTTTACGTCCTCTTTAGGGCTCCATCGTCAATGACTGCATACAGTATGCCTTTCTCCACAGCATCGTGTCTGCAGATTTTTGACAATATAGTAATGCTTTCAGTAGAGTAATACCTAGTATCAGTTTTTGAATTAATTTTCATTATCAGTACAATTGAACGGGATTTAAAGCACAAACCGGCTGCTCATCTACCATTAGTACATAATATCAAATTTGAGAAAAGTTATCTGTGACTATTTACATAGGGAACACAAAAGGTGTCACATATTAGAATGCTGAATTTTCATATAAATTATTGTGAATTCATCAGAGTTTATTTATTATAACTTATTCATTTTGAGGTTGATTTAAGTAATCATGAACAAAAACAGGATTTTGTACAAACTATTGTGCTCCCTGTGGAACTGAAGTTTAATTTATTTTTGTACTACACAGCATGGATTTGTTGACATTTTAATTTTGCTATAAGTGTGTGAGATCACAAGTTGCTGTGATATTTCATTTTTAAATTGTGAACTTTGTACAATTCTTGTCATGCTGGATGTTGACACATCTTACTCTGAATAAAGAAAAAATTGTGTTGCCACAGGCCTGTCAGTTTGATAGTCAGTCATCATTCTTGTTCATGCTCATTCAAAACCCACCATTCTTGGAACACTAAACATTTTGCGTTCAGTGAACGGCTGCATTAATTCCCATGTTTTTTTTTTTATTCACAAAATAGTTACTGAATTTCACATTCCAGAACAATCCTCAGATGTTTTGCAATAAGAATCAAGCTTTCTTAGGATAACGCTTCATGCCATGTGGTAAATGTGGAGTTAATTCAGACCGCTATGAAGTGGAGTGGGTGTTTTGTTACAGGCATATACCTCCCCAGTGTCATACCACATGAAAACCAGAGGATGGCAGCACAGAGCACTGTATATCATCATAGTCCTATGGAAATGTTCTTACCTGTCAGTCTCGGACTGAAGTTAGAGGGAATCCCCCAATTACCTATAATACAACACAAAATGTATCGAACATCAACCATCATATTCAGAACTACTATTATGAGCTGTAAATACATGGAAAGTAACACAATCATTTGGAGATAAGACTGGGATTATCAGACATTTCCTGAACTAGTAATAACATCCTTCTTAAACCATATCATAGTATGGCAATGTTTTCCATATTTGGCTGAGAATGGGCCCATCAACTCATTGTCTGTCCTACATTCCACCCAGCGGGAGACAAACTGGCAACATTTTACGGCATCATTACAGGGTAACTATTGTAATAAAATATTTATAGGTGCATTACAAGCTCAGAAAATTACTTAATTCTTGTGAATAGCAATTTCCTGGAAACTCCAGAAACGTGAGTTAGTGTGGTATACATGGTGTACGATGTGTTTATTGAAGAGTACATTGATCATAATCAATTACATTGATATAATTTTATTAACCATACTTTCCATTAGGCCTAACTCTACTTTGACATGGTTTCTTGATTGGCTTGCTCCCGGATCCAATATAACTTGTAACACTGCCTTACTTCTCTCTCTCTCTCTGCTTTGAGGGAGGGAGCGGGTCTAAGGCAGCTGAATTCAGCTTTACAATAACTCTGCGGATGTAGTAGTTAGTCTGCGAGAGGGGTAGCTGGCAGTGTGTTCTCTGCGCTGCTGACTCCCTAGCAATGGCGCTGAGGACAAGCCAACTCTTCTCCCCTTTTCTAATCGCGGTAGTACTGATTTTGGTCGCCGTTGGCCCGCAGGCTGTCATTTCTTGTCCAAGCCGGTGTTTATGTTTTCGTACCACCGTGAGATGTATGCATTTAAATCTGGAAACCGTACCTGCTGTCGCTCCATCGACAACCATCCTGTAAGTAACGTTACATTGTATCTAAAGGGAAAGTTTGTAGGCTATGGAGGGAACGGAATGAACGCACGGATTGCTGGACGGATTGCTGGAGGAGTAACAACCAACCCAAGCTCTTTGCGATGGCCATACGATCGCTTATGTTTGTATTTAAGCCGAATAATTTAAATTGTGTTAATGTATCTATTCTTACCATATTTAATCCACAGTTGAGAATGCAGTATCATAAGAGCTATCCTCTTCTGGAACAGATCACCATTCTGGTTGCCAATATTCAAAGTTGCAATGATGGATTCTGCTATTTATTTTCCAGGTTTATCTTACATCTTTCATACAGAGACCAAAATTCCACTAATTTACCATGCCTGATTTTTTTTATACAAGCTTGTTGGTATATCTGAAAGGGGTAGGAGGTTAAAAAAAAACATGGCAAATTAAAATCCACCCAAAGACCTAGTCATGATTCCTGCATTTTGACAGACCCTGTAACCATTTTTTTTTTTTTTTTTACAGTTAACATACCACATATTCTGTCTGAAATGGGAATTCTACATATATGCTTGTTCCGGAAACTAGGGCAAAGGCTTCAGACATCAGAGCATAGTCGGAGCCCCTTTTCTTCTTCTTCATCTCCTTCTTCCTTCCTCCGTTGGACGTTTCTGAATCTGTCAGTGTGGAGTGTTGTACGGAGGAAGGCTTTGGAGGGGAAAGCATGTGTCTGTTGGCTCGCAGGACTTTGAAGTAAGCAGCCACCTGTCGCCTTGCCCTGCCGGCCTGCGCTCAGTCTTGTCAGAACATGAATGCGACTGTCCCTGCCTTCCCATTGTTCCACTGTAAATTGTGCACACACTGAACTCAAGCACTCTTTTGAAGGAACGCTTGATTGTGGGGAATATGTATCTCCCTGAATATAAAGTCTGTCTGCATAGCAGATCACATTAAGCCGTATTAAACAGAAATCAGGCTGGATTAAAAGCAGCTCCTTTGAAGGAGAGAAGTGAGTGTGTATGTTTGTGTGTGGGTAGAACCATGTTATGACACCAGTCCTGTGTCATACTTTCTGGAGGCTTTATGGACTCTTATGGAGGCTAAAAATACAACATTTTAATCTAATCCCTTTCTCGTAGCTTAACTCATTTCAGCCACAGTCCCAGGACCAAAACACTGGCCCTTCCAACCTGGGTCAGCTGATGGAAGGCTGTGAGGGCTGGGAGGCCGAGGTGACTGAGTGGGCATGTTGGAGACAGGAGGTATTGTATGTAGAGGTTCATTTGGAGAGATGCTGGCTGGCCAAGCCCTGACGGTCTGGGCGTTGCATTCCTTGTCCTGATCTGGCAGTGTGCCCGTCTCTGATGTGAAAATTCCTCCTCATCAGCATTCCACAACCAGGTTCCTCAAAGCTGTGGGAATGTATTTTGTTATTGTTTGAAATCTCAATCTCTATTTCTCCTTTCTCTGTCTCTCAATCTATCTATCTCTCTTTCTCTATATGTCTTCCCTTTTTTCTCTCTCCATCTCTTAAGTTTCTCTCTTCTTCCACAGTATCCCCTTCTCTCTCTCTCTTACTTTCTCCCTCTCTTTCACTCTCCCCCTCTTTCTCTTTCCCGTTCTTTCTCTCTCCCTCTCTAAACTTATAAACCCTCCCTAGTTCTCTCCTGTGATGGATTTGATTAGGGGAACATTTTGGTTGGTGCAGGGCAGGGCAGGCAGCTTTGTGCCAGATGCCTGTGTCTCCCCTGAGAGGCCCAGCTGGAGCTGGGGCTGGGGCTGGGGCTGGAGCTGGAGCTCAGACTGACCCCAGTTCTAATGTGGTGTGTGTGTCTAAACGCTCTGAACCTAGTCATTCTACCCAGTGTGTGTAATGCATGCTTCTCTCCTGATGTCAACCCCTGAAAGAACTCATGGACCCTGGTCCAACCACTCCGGCTAAAAAACATACACACATATTTGTACACTGAATAAGAGAATCTCAAAAAGTAAGTGGCTCATGTGAGATAAGTATCGTTGAACTCTAAACATCTCTCTTCCCTTTACTTCCTGAAGGGAACAGGGGAATACGGTACACCCAGGACCTGTGCTCGATGCTCCCGTTGTTTTAATGTTCAGGGTTTTTCTTTTTTTCCTCCCACCATTGATGTTCCATATTTATTTTTCAGCTGTTGTCTCTGAGGACTCTGTTTGAGGCATAATAGTAAATGACCCTTCCTCTCTGTAACGACACTGCTGTATTCCTGCTCTGGGATTTCCTAAAATGGAGGAATGATTACTTTCACATTGTCAGCTCTATTTTGCCATCAGCGCTCATGAATCCTCTCAGCCTGTACCGACACACAGGCCCACAGCTGTTGATGCTTATTGTTCCGCTTGCTAATGCTCTGTAAAGGCACATTTTAAGCCATAAAAGACACAAGTAGGGATGGGTATCGTTAAGATTTTAATGGTATTACTACTCTTACCGATACTGCTTATCGATCCGGTACTTTAACGGTATTCTTATCGGTTATTTTTGTTATTTTTTATGAAAAAACCCGGACACAAATTAAGAACAGAATTAACATTGCTGTATTTTCTGAAATGTAAAATAAATCAAATAAACAATTATTTACAGCAAAAGAAACAGCAGTGTTTTGAACAAATCACTATTATAGACTCTAATGTTGTGATGATGGTAATGTAAAACAAATGAAATAAACAATATTTGCCTGCAAAAGAAAAGACAGTGGTATCGAGCAACATGGGTGGGGCCTGCAGGTAGGCTGCAAAAGGACTAATAGTTCTTAGCAGTTCTTCTGGAGAAAGATCAACATATTTGCCTTCTCTGGCAGAAGTCGGGACCTCTCCTGGTTTATTGTGTTCCCTGCAGTCGAAAATACCCTCTTGCTAGGGGTGGAGGAGGCTTGAGCACAGAGGTAGCTTGTTGCAATGTTTGTGAGGAGGGGCAGAGTAGCTCTCTTCTCCCACCACCACATCACAGGATCTTCAGCCATAGGGATGGGAGGCAGGCCTTTGTAGAGCTCAACCTCTAGGTCAACATGCTCGCTGAGGGTGAGGGACGAGGTGTCCTGTTGGATCGTCAACCTCAACTCCCTGTCCTCTGAGAACAGCTCCTCCAAGGCACTCCTTGTTTTGTACAATGGAGGGACTGTCTCCTCCATTTCCTCTCCTTCTCCTTCAGGCTCCTCATCTTGTTGCTGGTGCTCTGTGTCTGTCTGCTCCGGCTACTCTGACAGCCCTGGTGTTGCTCCTGTCACATTGGCCTCAACAGTTGCCTTCCTCAGCCTGTCCCAGGTGGCGTCACTCACCGGCCTCCCTTTAAATCTTAGGTCCATTCCTGTGGCCTCATGCAGGAAGGCTTGAATGTCCTCATCCTGATAGCGCTCGGAGAGGTTCTCCCACACCTTCTCTTTGATGGTTGCCACTAACGTTGTATCTTCATGCTTCACAGTGAAGTTCTCTTCCAGTTTGTGGAGGATGGGTATGATCTGTCCACAGATGGCATTCTTTTCACATGACAGACACATTGTGGGTGTATAGAGGATTCTCATGAGCTGGACAAACTCCTCAGCCTTATGGAAGTCCTCGTCCTTCAGACAGTCCAGGTTGTCCCAGGTCATTGCTTTTCTCAGTCGTGGGTCCAAGACTGCTGCTTGGATCGCTGGATACTGCTCCATGAATCTCTCTATCATTAGATAGAGTTCCATCTGGTCTTGACATCAAGGATGAGTGAGTGTTGCAGAAGGCCTGAAACAACAACAAAAACAACATACATTTAATTACCGCACACTTGAATATTGCATTAAATTGTTAAGTGTGGGAATTTCAAAATAATACATTAATAGATTGAACTGGCTTCTTACCAAGGAGCTGCTGCTTTTCCTTCCAGACTGTTTTGGACATCGAGGATCTCTTGAACCACAGGACCACTGCTCTAATTCGGGCTGCCCATTTATCAATGGAAGTCATTTGGTAGATTTTGTGCGCTGCCAGATTCAATGTGTGTGCAAAGCATCCTATTTTTAGGATGTGTAGCCTTTTGATGGCAACATTCATATTGCCAGCATTATCAACAGTCACAGCTACAATCTTGCTCTATCTCAAACTCTTCCAGAATGTCTGAGATCTCCTCTGCAACTACTTCGCCAGTTTGCAATTTGTACACTGCCCTGGTGTGGAGGACCTTCTGTTTTACACTGCCCTGGCTTGTGGTCTGCACTGTAACAGTGAGATAGTGGTCCTGACAGAGGCTGGTCCACCCGTCTGATGGGATGGCCAGCTTTGGCACGTCCTTCAGCTCAGTGATCACATTGGCCTTTTCTACACCACACCAGGTAGGAATGAATGTGTCACTGTGGTAACTCCTGGAGGGAGCGGTATATTTGGGGTTGAGTGCCTTGCTCATCTCACTACAGTAAAAAAATATATCGTTTTCATGTGATGAATTATCATTATTGAATTATTGTGTTGTTGTGTATGGTATTGTGGAGTGATGGGACTAACATACAACCCTTTTATACTACTGTATCCTAAAAATTAATACAATTCAATATATATATATTTGTATTTTTTATTTAACCAGGTAGGCTAGTTGAGAACAAGTTCTCATTTACAACTGCGACCTGGCCAAGATAAAGCAAAGCAGTGCGACACAAACAACACAGAGTGGCACATGGAATAAACAAGCAAACAAAATATACAAGTCAATAACACAATAGAAAAAAATTAAGTCTATATACAGTGTGTGCAAATGGCGTGAGGAGGTAAGGCAATAAATAGGCCATAGTAGCGAGGTAATTACAATTTAGCAGATTAACACTGGAGTCATAAATGAGCAGATGATGATGTGCAAGTAGAGATACTGGTGTGCAAAAGAGCAGAAAAGTAAATAAAAACAATATGGGGATGAGGTAGGTAGATTGGGTGGGCTATTTACAGATGGACTATGTACAGTTGCAGCGATCAGTTAGTTGCTCACATAGCTGATGTTTAAAGTTGGTGAGGGAAATATCTCCAGCTTCAGCAATTTTTGCAATTTGTTCCAGTCACTGGCAGCAGAGAACTGGAAGGAAAGGTGGCTATCGTGACCAGTGAGCTGATCACCACTGTTGCAAAGGGGTGTAGGCCTTTCACTATGAACTTGGTCATGACTAGGTGGCAGTCATTCACCTTCTCCTCAGTCATCCTCCCACTAGCTC
Organism: Salvelinus namaycush; assembly: GCF_016432855.1. Classification (NCBI taxonomy): domain Eukaryota; kingdom Metazoa; phylum Chordata; class Actinopteri; order Salmoniformes; family Salmonidae; genus Salvelinus; species Salvelinus namaycush. The sequence goes on along the minus strand of NC_052321.1, from coordinate 13,453,273 downwards.
CCAGCGTGAAGGGGCTTTGGGCTTGTCTATGGCTTGGACTAGCGGTATTAGAGGGAGGAGTGGGTTGGTTCATTGTAGCTGCAACTTTAACAAAAAAGTTGCAACATCTTTAAATGATGTCAGGACCCGGTGCGAGAAACAGTCACTAATAATCGTCAGAACCCAGAAGATGAGGCAGACACAGCAGTACTAGAGATGGTGGTTTAATTAAAGAACAAAATCTTCAGGCAAAGAAACTAAATCCACAATGTCCAAAAATAAAGCCAAAAGGCACAAAATGGAAATCCTCCAAAATACAAAAGAAACTCCACAAAGTGGTAAAAAAACAGCAGGGAAAAACAAACCTCAAAAGACTACTCAAATAATACACAAGAACTAAACCAGAGAACCTCTGGAAAATCCAACAAGAGAAATATCTGAATAAAACAAGGCTTGGGCTGGGGCTGGGTGCTAACTTACAAACACTGAGCAAGGAACTGAGGAACACACAGGGTTTAAATACTAACAAGGGAATGACCTACAGGTGCAAACAATAATTAGAGCAAGAAAAACAAAAGGTACAAAAAAGGTGCAATGGGGACATCTAGTGACCAAAACCCGAACAGTCTTGGCCAAAACCTGACAGAATCCCCCTCCTAGGAACGGCTCCTGACGTTCCTACCAGCCTTCTCAGGGTGGAGGGTCCTGAACTGACGAATGAGGTCAGGGTCCAGTATGTCCTTGGCAGGAACCCAGGAGCGCTCCTCGGGACCGTAGCCTTCCCAGTCCACCAGATACTGCCAGGACCGCTGCACCCGGCGGGAATCCAGTATCCGGTGGACGGTATAAGCCGACTGGCCACCGATGACACGGGGCGGAGGTCTGCCTGCCGGGATAAGGGGAGAAAAAACAACAGGTTTTAATAAAGAAATGTGAAATGTTGGATTGATCTTAAGGGATCTGGGTAAGTGCAGGCGAAAAGTAACGGGATTGACTCTCCTGGCAATCTTAAAGGGACCGATGAACCTCTGGGACAGCTTGCGAGACTCCACCCGTAGTGGTAAATTCTTAGTTGAGAGCCATACTCTCTGGCCGGGGTACAGGGTAGGACCGGGACGGCGACGTCTGTTGGCTTGTCGTTGGTACTGCTGAGAGGAACGCAGAAGATTAAGACGTGCCTTCTTCCACGTAAGCCGACAGCGTCTGATGAACCTCGAGGCTGAAGGCACTCTGACTTCTGCCTCCTGGTCCGGGAACAATAGAGGCGCATAGCCAAACTGACACTCATGCGGGGATATACCAGTGGAGGAGGAGCACAAGGTGTTGTGCGCGTACTCGGCCCAAACAATGAAGGATGACCATGTGGACGGGTTGTTGGAAACCATGCATCTGAGGGTGGTTTCCAGCTCCTGATTCATCCTCTCAGTTTGGCCATTGGACTCCGGATGGTACCCTGAAGATAAACTGGCCGTGGCCCCTATGAGTTGGCAGAAGGCCTTCCAAAACCTTGAGGCGAACTGGGGACCTCTGTCGGAAACCATATCTTGCGGAATCCCAAAGACTCGGAACACATGGTTAATCACCAACTCAGCTGTTTCCTTGGCAGAAGGTAATTTGGTCAAGGGAACAAACCTGGCCGCCTTAGAAAACCTGTCGATGATGACTAGGATCGTAGTATTACCATGGGACGGAGGAAGGCCAGTAATAAAGTCCAACGAGATATGGGACCAGGGTCGGTGGGGAATAGATAGAGGGTGAAGGAGTCCTTGAGGGCGGAGGTGAGAAGATTTGCCCTGGCAGCACACGGAACAGGCCTTGACGAAAGTGGCAACGTCTTCTTTTATGGTGGGCCACCAGAACTTACGCTGGATGAACTCCAAGGTGCGACCTACGCCCGGGTGACAGGTGAGGCGAGAGGAGTGCCCCCACAGAAGGACTTGGGACCTTGCTGCCTTGGGAACAAACAACCGATTAGCAGGACCTCCTCCAGGGCCCGGTTCGATGGCTTGAGCTTGTTTCACGGTATCCTCCACTTGCCACGAGATCGGAGCCACGATCTTAGTGGCCGGAAGGACAGTCATGTCAGTATCTTCTCGAATGGCAGGAGAGTAGATTCGTGACAAGGCGTCCGGTTTGAGATTCTTCGACCCGGGTCTATAGGTGAGGATAAACTGAAATCGGCTGAAGAAAAGAGACCATCGAGCTTGTCTGGAGTTCAACCGCTTCGCCTGCTGGATATACTCCAGATTTTTGTGGTCCGTAAGCACTTGAAACGGTTGAGAAGCCCCCTCGAGCCAGTGTCTCCATTCCTTCAATGCCATCTTAACCGCTAGGAGTTCACGATCCCCCACATCGTAATTCCTCTCGGCCGGGGTAAGCCGGTGAGAGAAGAAGGCGCAAGGATGAAGCTTCTTGTCTTCACCCCTCTGAGACAGGACAGCTCCAACCCCAACCTCTGATGCGTCTACCTCCACCACAACAGGTTCATCCGCCGTTGGTAGTGTCAGGATGGGAGCAGAGAGGATGCGCTGCTTGAGTCCTTGGAAGGCCGTCTCAGCTTCTCTTCCCCACAGAAACCTTGTGTTGCCACCCTTGGTTACAGCTGAGAGAGGGGCTGCCACCGAGCTGAAGTTCTTGATGAACTTGCGGTAAAAGTTGGTGAAGCCCAGGAAACGCTGAACTTCCTTAACGGACTTGGGGGTGGGCCAATCCGCTACCGCCCCTACCTTCTTGGGGTCCATCTGGACTCGACCGGGTTCCACTATAAATCCCAGGAATTGTACTCGAGAGGAATGGAATTCACACTTTTCCGGCTTAACGTACAAATGGCTGTCTAGGAGGCGTTTGAGCACTTGTCTGACATGCTTAGTGTGTTCTTGAAGGGAGCTCGAAAAGATGAGGATGTCATCCAAGTAAACAAACACGAAGATGTTAAGCATATCCCTAAGCACATCGTTTATGAGCGCTTGGAACACAGCCGGAGCGTTGGTCAGGCCGAAGGGCATCACCGAGTATTCGTAGTGACCAGTAGGCGTGTTGAAAGCGGTCTTCCACTCGTCCCCGGGTTTGATCCGCACAAGATGGTATGCGTTCCGCAGGTCAAGCTTAGTGAAGACAACTGCTTCCTGGAGCAGCTCAAAGGCTGTGGCCATAAGGGGTAGCGGGTAGCGGTTACGGACGGTTATGGCATTGAGTCCCCGGTAGTCGATGCAAGGTCGTAATCCACCGTCTTTCTTGGCCACAAAGAAAAACCCTGCTCCCGCCGGCGAGGTAGATGGACGCATGAGGCCTGCTGCCAGAGCGTCCTTGATGTAGGTATCCATAGCAGCTCGTTCGGGAGGAGAAAGGGAAAAGATCCGACCCCTGGGAGGGCAGGTCCCCGGAAACAGGTCGATGGTGCAATCGTAAGGTCTATGGGGTGGTAGTTTGGTGGCTCTCTGTTTGCTAAATACCAGTTTGAGGTCATGGTAACACTCGGGAACTCGGGACAGGTCGATGGATTCTAGAGACTCGGAAGGGGAACTCGGGGAACTCGGGAAGATACAAGTGGCTTGGCACGTAGGACCCCACTGCTTGATAGTGCCCACAGACCAGTCGATGTGAGGGTTATGGCTGTGAAGCCAGGGATAACCAAGGACGAGAGGGAACTCGGAACAGGAGATCAGATGAAAGTTCATCACTTCCTGGTGTTGGGAAACTGAAAGTCGCAAGGGGGTAGTGGCACGAGTAACAAGTCCAGATCCCAAAGGGCTTCTATCCAACGTAGTAACCCTTATGGGGTCACTCAGAGGTTCAGAAGGAACGCCATTCTCTTTCGCCCAGACCCCATCCATGAAGTTACCTGCGGCTCCAGAGTCTACCAAGGCTTGAAGAGAAAACTCGTGGTCGTCCCAGGAAAGGGTAACTGGAATGAGCAGGCGGGAGTTGGATGGATGGGAGGAGGTTATGTTTCCCGTTACAGTCCTCCCAGGCCTGCACGGGAGAGTGTGTTTCCCTGGAGCCCGGGACACGTGGAGCGGAAATGGCCCGGTTTGCCGCAATATAGACAGCATCGCTCCCTCATCCGGCGGTCTCTCTCAGCCTGGGAGATGCGTCCAACCTGCATGGGTTCTGGTGGAGCCAGCGAGGATAAAGGTGGAGACTCGGAGCTGGAACCGATAGGAGCTAGGGTGAGCGGTCTACGGTTGAGTTCTCTCTCTCTCAGACGCTGGTCTATGCGTGAAGCCAACTTGATAAGGGACTCGAGGTTGTCCGGTGGTTCCCGAGTGGCCAGTTCATCTTGGATGGTGTCAGAAAGACCCTTCAAAAAACACACTGTGAGCGCCTCGTCGTTCCAGCCACTTGCTGCTGCCACAGTGCGGAACTGGATGGCATAGTCCGTCACGCTGCGCCGACCTTGGCGGAGAGTCAGGAGCTGTTTGGCTGAGTCAGGGCCGTTGGTAGGACCTTGAAACACTCGCTTGAATTCTTCAGCAAAGGTAGAGTAGCTGGCACAGCAGGGCCTTTGGGCATCCCACACAGCAGTAGCCCAGGCTAGGGCTTTTCCCGACAGCAGGGTGATGATATATGCTATCTTGGACCGGTCGGTGGGAAACGACGATGGTTGCAGCTCAAAGGAGAGAGAACATTGGGTGAAAAACCCCTTACAAACACTCGGATCCCCTGAGAACCGTTGGGGAGGCGGTAGACGAGGTTCAGCCAGGGGGTTAACTGCCAGGGGCACTTGAATCTGATGAACTGGAGCAGAAGCGGTTGCCGGGGAAAGTCGATCCGAAATCTGCTTTATGGAAGTCAGCATCTCTGACAGAAGTTGAGAATGTCTAGCCATTAAGGCCTCTTGCTGAACCAGAGCAGCTTCGTGGCGTTGGACAGTCCCCTCGTGGTGGGACAGCATGGAAAAAAGATCCTGGGTACTGGCTGCCTCTGGGTTCATTATAATGGCTCAGTGTTTCTGTCAGGACCCGGTGCGAGAAACAGTCACTAATAATCGTCAGAACCCAGAAGATGAGGCAGACACAGCAGTACTAGAGATGGTGGTTTAATTAAAGAACAAAATCTTCAGGCAAAGAAACTAAATCCACAATGTCCAAAAATAAAGCCAAAAGGCACAAAATGGAAATCCTCCAAAATACAAAAGAAACTCCACAAAGTGGTAAAAAAACAGCAGGGAAAAACAAACCTCAAAAGACTACTCAAATAATACACAAGAACTAAACCAGAGAACCTCTGGAAAATCCAACAAGAGAAATATCTGAATAAAACAAGGCTTGGGCTGGGGCTGGGTGCTAACTTACAAACACTGAGCAAGGAACTGAGGAACACACAGGGTTTAAATACTAACAAGGGAATGACCTACAGGTGCAAACAATAATTAGAGCAAGAAAAACAAAAGGTACAAAAAAGGTGCAATGGGGACATCTAGTGACCAAAACCCGAACAGTCTTGGCCAAAACCTGACAAATGAGTGATTGAATTTATGAACGCACCCATAGCTAAACAATCAGCTGGCTAATGGTTCCTTTTGATCATGAACCGATGTTCTCATAATTGAGTTGACTCCATGTGTGTGCTCTAGACTGCTAGCATACATAGCTAACGTAGATCGGGCAACGAGAGATGAGCTACAAGCTAGGCAGTCGAAAACTGTGCTATTCTCTGCCTGTACATGATGCACTTTCCATAGATGTTTGGACAGATTGCTCTTGTTTCCGCCCTTACAAGCAAAAGTCTTGTTGCACTTGTGGCAATGAGCATTGTCAGCATCGACTCTGGTGAAGTGTAACCACACTTTTTAACGTTTAGTTCTCTCCGCCATCGTCACTAGTTAAGAGCAGGGTCTTTCTTGTGTGTGTGTGTGTTCTGTAGCGTGTGAGATCTCTCTTCTGTATTGGGAATAGCGAAAATGCATCATAGATGAATGTCTTCATCTTACTGCAAATTAGAAATGGTTGGTGAGATAAAATGTGCAAGTAATGTTTATGTAGCAATAATAAATAGGACATTTATTTCTTAATTTCTCCAGTACCGTAGGCAGAACCGATAACGTCGGAGCTTGTCGATACTACGGTCTTTCATAATTTAGCCCCGGGGCCCGTTTAATATCGTCTGCTTGTCTTGTAATTGTGAGGTTTATGTGGAGAATGTTTCTGTGACATTTAAGTGCCTACCGGATTGTTACGGAATGTTTCCTTTTTGGTTCTTTCAAATTTAGATGTCTTGTCTGAAGCCTTACAAATAGTCTCTTGTTATTTATGTATACGTATATTAATTTCTCTGTGGTGCCCTGCATGTGTTGTCACATGGCCTGGCACCCACTGCAGAAATGTGTTAAACATTGTGAAAGTGAACCCTTATTATAAACACATGGGCAACGCCATGGCAAAGGGGAGTCTGTCCATTGTAAGTGTGTCAATGTGCTAGCTCATAAAGGGGCTTGTTATGGCCTAGTTTGCCTCCTTTAAGTAATGTTTAGTATTCAAATGAGCTCCTTTATTAGCGTTTTCACTCTCACACCCTGTGGTGGATGTGGTGTTTTTAACGGAATTACTACAAACAAACCCTCTTGAAACTCTGTTCTGTATTAGACTAATACCGTTAAAGTAACATCAGAGATTAAATGTGAAGGCTCAGCCTTTGGTTCACTCTCACAGGCTATCAGAATTAATTTCAGGTCAAAGGTTTTGCTTTGTAGTTTGGAGAATCAACAAGTCAGTTTTTCACCTGATCTTCAGCGGAAACATGATAGTTGACAGGAGCAGCCAGAATCAGAGAAGTAGCTGCTGGTTGATCTGAACAGAGTGTGATAAGACAGACTGAGTGGTTAGAGGTTGGCTGAGACACTGGGGGTTCAAAGCAGGATAGGGTTGAAGTTGAACTGTACAGCATGCTACAAGGCAGGGAACCTGCCGTCTATATAAGATGGTTTTGATTGGGTCTCCAGAGTGGCGCAGCGGTCTAAGGCACTGATCAGTGCTAGAGCCGTCACTACAGATCCAGGTTTGATCCCAGGCTGTGTCGCAGCTGGCCACGACCGGGAAACCCATGAGCACAATTGGCCCCAGCATCGTCCGGGTTAGGGGAGGGTTTGGGCGGGGTCGTGTTTCGGAGAACGCATGGCTCTCAACCTTCGCCTCTCCCGAGTCCGTATGGGAGTGATGGGACAAAACTGTAACTATCAATTGGATATCACAAAATTGGGGAGAAAAAGGGGTAAAAAGTACAACAACAAAAAAAAATACTAAAACTAAAAATGGTCTTGATTTGCGACTTAACATTTACGAGACTCCCAAGTGAAGTCCTTAGAGCCCTACTGGGTAGATTTGGTCAGGCAGCCGACAGGGGGTTACCATTTCTCTTTCAATCCCTACTTAGAATAGAATATGAAGGACTATGCATATATGAATAGTGTGTAAATAGTATTTGTGTTGTCTCTTGGTGTCTTTCCAATATATGTCTCTTATTTTATTTATTTTATTATAATAAATGTTTAACAAAAAATATAAACATCTGTACTTCGCCATGTATTTGTCCGTAAAGTTTGTATATGAAAACTATTTCAAAGATGCATACTTTCAGTTTTTATGAGCTCACTTCATTTGCGCAAAAGAGGGAAGCCTTCGCTGCTGATGCTAGCACACACATAGATCAAATACACAGCTGGAACTCAGATTCAGGTGATGACATGTCCTAATAATTCAAAAGATTGTTCAGAAAAACAGGTGCTTTAATCGGCATATGCTTACTTCGATTATGACCTTACGCTGATTAACTTCTTATGGCTGCAGGGGCAGTATTGAGTAGCTTGGATGATAGGTGCCCAGAGTAAACGGCCTGCTCCTCAGTCCCAGTTGCTAATATATGCATATTATTATTAGTATTGGATAGAAAACACTCTGAAGTTTCTAAAACGGTTTGAATGATGTCTGTGAGTATAACAGAACTCATTTGGCAGGCAAAAACCTGAGAAGAAATCCAAACAGGAAGTGGGAAATCTGAGGTTGGTCGATTTTCATCCCAGCCCCTATTGAATACACAGTGGGATATTGGTTATGTTGCACTTCCTAAGGCTTCCACTAGATGTCAACCGTCTTTAGAAACTTGTTTGAGGATTCTGCTGTGAAGTGGGGGCAAATGAGAGAGGAATGAGCCAGGTGTTTGGCAGATTGCCACAGGCTCTGAGGCGCGGTCACGAGAGAGTTAGCTCTCGTTCCATTGCTTTTCTACAGACATAAGAATTCTCCGGTTGGAACATTATTGACGTTTTATGTTAAAAACATCCTAAAGATTAATTCTATACTTAGTTTGACAAGTTTCTACGGACAGTAACGGAACTTTTTGACATTTCGTCGGCAACTAGGGAACGCGCTTCATGACTTTGGATTTGTTTACCAAACTTGCTAACAAAAGTAGCTCTTTGGACATAAATGATGGACATTATCGAACTAAATCAAACATTTAATGTGGAACTGGGATTCCTGGGAGTGCATTCTGATGAAGATCATCAAAGGTAAGTGAATATTTATAATGCTATTTCTGACTTCTGTTGACTACCCAATATGGCGGATATCTTTTTGGCTGCTTTGTTGTCTGACAGCTGTACTCAGATTATTGCATGGTTTGCTTTTTTTGAAATCTGACACAGCGCTTGCATTAAGGAGAAGTGTATCTATATTTTCATGTCTAACAATTGTATTTTCATCGACATTTATAATGAGTATTTCTGTAAAATGATGTGGCTCTCTGCAATATCACCGGATGTTTTTGGAACTAGTGAACGTAACGCGCCAATGTATACTGAGATTTTTTTGATATAAATATGCACTTTATCGAACAAAACATATATGTATTGTGTAACATGAAGTCCTATGAGTGTCATCTGATGAAGATCATCAAAGGTTAGTGGTTAATTTTATCTCTATTTGTGCTTTTTGTGACTCCTCTCTTTGGCTGGAAAAATGGCTGTGTTTTTCTGTGACTTGGCGGTGACCTAACATAATCGTTTGTGGTGCTTTCGCTGTAAAGCCTATTTGAAATCGGACACTTTGGTGGGATTAACAACAAGATTACCTTTAAAATTGTATAAAATACATGTATGCTTGAGGAATTTTAATTATGAGATTTCTGTTGTTTGAATTTGGCGCCCTGCACTTTCACTGGCTGTTGTCATATCATCCCGTTAACGGGATTGCAGCCATAAGAAGTGTTTAAGATAAGCAGAGTAAGGTGTTTACATGACTAATGTCATACTTGGCCTACTGCCATAATCAGTTTCATGTTGAATTATTAGCGTGCATGAAACGTACTGATGGCCTACAGCAGGGGCCTGAATGAGTGGGTTAGAGAGTGGGACAGACAGTCAGGGAGGGAGAGAAAAGAGGAGCGCCATTGTGTGGAATTTGCTGCAGTCAGGCTTTGTGAGGCGTTCAGTCTCTGCAGCATTATGGAATGCAAAGCCAGAAATCCGCAACGCTTTGCTCATTTGCACAGGGAGATTGTGCCGAAGATAGTTGTTGAAAGGAACCCTACTGGCCTCTCTCTTCCTGTGGCTGTCCTATAGGGGGTTGAGAGGGGGGGGCAGCTTGGCTGCTGAATTCTAATGTTGTTGTACAAGTGTTTTTGCAGCATTTCTCTAAAAAGAGCATTGTCATAGTGTTATTACAGCATTGTTCCACCAAGGATGTCTCCTAAAAGTTAGATTCTCCCCTTGTGACTTGTTTAGGAGTTTTTATGCATGTACAGGAGGGGCTGTGTGTGCATAGTTGCAAATCAAGGATATCAATACTTTGCAGCCATGTTGTCAGTGAATGGTCTCATTGGAGGGAAATTGTCTGGTGCTGAAGTGGATTGCTTTTTTATGCCCTCATAATGAACCTTTATAATGCTTGATAAGATCTTTGTGACTGTTGGTAAGATAGATTCCTGGATGAAGACATTAAAGGATGTCAGAGAAGAAGACACAATACCCTGATAGAGAAAAGTGAATGGGGAATCCCTTTACTTCAAATGTCATCCCTGATTATGATCTCAGTCACGTCTCCTGTGTCTTTCTGTGCTGCTACACTGCCTGTGAAAGCTTTCTCTATTGAATGTCTGAGAAGCAGTCCAGGCTGTTGCATTGGCAATGGCCCTCAGGTCCTGTCGGTGCTCTGTCCAACTCCTTCAGGCTCTGTGGGATTCTACACTGCAGGATACAGACAGAGACTTATTAAAGAAAAGCTCCAACCATGTTTGGAGATTGAGATGGCCTTGTTCTTCGAGGTGGGGAGACTGCCATGTTCTTGTTTAACAATGTATGAGTCACGCACGCCCAGAGAGAGTCCTCGGCTGTCCAAGTTGGGCATGTGTCAGAAAGCTAAACAATCCCCTGACTGAGAGAGCGAGAGAGAGAGAGAGAGGTGTATTTGAGAGGTCTTTGGAGGTGGGGCAGAGAGAGAGACTTGGATTTTTCTGCAAGGACATACAGTACCAGTCAAAAGTTTGGACACACCTACTCATTCAAAAGTTTTTCTTTATTTTTACTATTTTCTACATTGTAGAATAATAGTGAAGATATCACAACTATGAAATAACATGGAATAATGTAGAAACCAAAAAAGTGTTAAACATATCAAAAAAAGAAATATATAATATAAATATTTGAGATTCTTCTAAGTAGCCACCCTTTGCCTTGATAACAGCATTGCACACTCTTGGCATTCTCTCAACCAGCTTCACCTGGAATGAGTTTCCATCAGTCTTGAAGGAGTTCCCACATATGCTGAGCACTTGTTGGCTGCTTTTCCTTCACTCGGTCCAACTCATCTAGAAACATCTCAATTGGATTGAGGTCAGGTGATTGTGGAGGCCAGGTCATCTGATGCAGTACTCCATCACTCTCCTTCTTGGTCAAATAGGCCTTACACAACCTGTTGAAAAACAAATGATAGTCCCACTAAGTGCAAACCAGATGGGATGGAGTATCGCTGCAGTATGCTGTGGTAGCCAGGCTGGTTAAGTGTGCCTTGAATTCTAAATAAATCACATACAGTGTCACCAGCAAAGCACCCCCACACCATCACACCTCCTCCATGCTTCATGGTGGAACTACACATGCGGAGATCATCCGTTCACCTACTCTGCGTCTCACAAAGACATGGAGGTGGGGACCAAAAATATCACATTTGGACTCATCAGACCAAATGACAGATTTCCACCCGTCTAATGACCATTGCTTGTGTTTCTTGGCCCAAGCAATTATCTTTTTCTTGTTGGTGTCCTTTAGTAGTGGTTTCTTTGCAGAAATTCGACTTTGAAGGCCTGATTCCCACAGTCTCCTCTGAAAAGATGATGTTGAGATGTGTCTGTTACATGAACTCTGTGAAGCATTTAGTTGGGCTGCAATTTCTGAGGCTGGTAACTCTAATGAACTTATCATTCAGCAGTGGTAACTCTGGGTCTTCCTTTCCTGTGATGGTCCTAATGAGAGACAGTTTTATCATAGCACTTTTTGCGACTGCACTTGAAGAAACGTTGAAAGTTCTTGACATTTTCAGGATTGACTGACTTTCATGTCTTAAAGTATTGATGGACTGTCATTTCTCTTTGCTTATTTGAGCTGTTCTTGCTATAATATGGGCTATCTTCTGTATACCACCCGTACCCTGTCACAACATAACTGATTGGCTCAAATTCATTAATAGGAAATCAATTCCAAAAATTAACTTTAAACAAAGCACACCTTAATTGAAATGCATTCCAGGTGACTACCTCATGAAGCTGGTTGAGAGAATGCCAAGATTGTGCAAAGCTGTCATCAAGGCAAAGGGTGGCTACTTTGAAGAATCTCAAATATAAAATATATTCTGATTTTGTTTAACACTTTTTTGGTTACTACATGATTCCATATGTGTTATTTCATAGTTGTGATATCTTCACTATTATTCTACAATGAAGAAAATAGTAAAAAATAAGGAAAAACCCTTGAATGACTAGGTGTCTCCAAACTTTTCACTGGTTCTGTATACAGGATACAACCCTCCACAACATAACCTTCACTCCAAATCAAATCTCCAAAACTACAACCTGATTTTCGAAGGATTTCTACAACCAAAGAATCTTATTTCCAAGCTAACAAACAGAAACCTGAAAACACCATCCAACCTGGAACTGATTGAGTAATGCTTAGTCTGAAGCTACTTTTTTGCAACTTAATCTTGCACACAGACCATCCCCTTGCATGGCGCAGTGCTTTACTAACACACTACCCCTCTGTTAAGGGGGGGGGGGGGGGGGGGGGGGTTAGCAATGGAAACTCAGGATATTAGACAATGAGGACTGAGTCAGCCAATGTCAACCTGTACAAGTCTGGAACAGTAATGGTGCTGGGCAACCCCAAACAGTTTCAGCTGGACTTTCGCATAATCAAAGAGATAGCTTAGCTGGATAAGCTCTCTTGAGAAAGATACCCTCACCCTGAGCGTGTCAGACCAGACCTCTTCATTATACAACCTCCCAAGCGGAAAGTCAACCTCCCAGCACAGAGTACTACTCCCTCATTGAAATGAAGGATGAATTCACCCAGCTGGAGGTAAGGCAAGTGGAGCTGGAACAGCAGGTGAACACACTCCAGTCAGCACACTCCAACCAGCTCAACAACACTCCCTCAACCAGACCTGGAGAGATGGAGGTGGAGAGACATATCTGCACTATGGACTGTGGTGAGACACCATCAACAGGAGAAGAGCAGGAGCAGGAGAAGAACAGAGCACTAGAGGAGAAGGTGAAAGTGCTCGAGGAGTAGTTGAGAACGATGCCGTGTGACAGAGAACAACCCATTAGAGAGCTGGCCACCCCCTCAGAGTAGCCACCAGAACAGCCCACTTCAGACCCTGACCAAAGTCTTGAACACCACAGCAGAACAGTCCACCCCAGAACCTGACCATAGCCTCAACATCACAGCAGGACAGACAAATGAAGAACCCCGAGCCCAGGGGATCCCACCCCCTCTGAGCACCCCCCCTTTCAACCATTCTGATAGTCCTCCTGACAAACCCCCACACCCACTGAGGACATTCTTATGGACTCAATCGGGAAATATATACAAGAAAATAAACTTTTTCCTAAACACACAGTGTCTAAACTCTGGTGTCCAAACACCGAGCGCGCCCTAGACCTTCTGTCTGAGGACCAACTAGGGTCACCCAGCCACATAATAATACACACAGCCACAAACAACCTGAGATCACAGCAGGAAAGGGTGGCCACAGCACTCGAGCAACAGATCAACAGACACCCCGCCCAGACCAGCGAGACACTCTCCCAGACCTGCGGGACCCTCCCCCCTAGAGGACCCACACCGAGAGGACCAACATCCAGACTACAGCACCACCAGCCACATCCACATCCACACCCCCACCCCAACCAATTATCACTCCCCCAAGTCAACCATGCCCATACCCCATTTAGGCCCCCTCAGATCAGACCTCTGCCCCTCCTGCCCACCCCATGCCCCCCACTCCCTCAAAGAGGGCAGCACCTAGATCTTCTGCACAGATTCTGTCAGACCTGGGCCCTGACAGTAAATCTCAGTAATACACAAATAATGGTGTTCCAAAAAAGGTCCAGTTGCCAGGACCACAAATACACATTCCATCTAGACACCATTGCCCTAGAGCACACAAAAAACTATACATACCTCGGGCTAAACATCAGCACCACAGGTAACTTCGGCAAAGCTGTGAAGGATCTGAGAGACATGGCAAGAAGGCGAGAAGGGCCTTCTACGCCGTCAAAGGGAACATAAAATTTCACATACCAATTAGGATCTGGCAAAAAATACTTGAATCAGTTATAGAACCTGTTGCCCTTTATGGTTGTGAGGTCTGGGGCCTGCTCACCAACCAAGAATTCACAAAATGGGTTTTATCAATATCCAGAAAAGAGCCGTTAAATTCTCCAAGCACCTAAAAGGAACCCATTCCCAAACCTTCCATAACAAAGCCATCACCTACAGAGAGATTAACCTGGAGAAGAGCTCACTAAGCAAGCTGGTCCTGTGGCTCTGTTCACAAACAGAAACAGACCCCACAGAGCCCCAGGACAGCAACACAATTAGACCTAACCAAATCATAAGAAATAAATAATAATTACTTGACATATTGGAAAGAATTAACAAATAAACTGAGCAAACTAGAATGCTATTTGGCCCTAAACAGAGAGTACACAGTGGCAGAATACCTGACCACTGTGACTGACTCAAACTTAAGGCTCAGTGAGCATAGCCTTGCTATTGAGAAAGTCTGCCATAGGCAGACCTGGCTCTCAAGAGAAGACAGGCTATGTGCACGCTGCCCACAAAATGAAGTGGAAACTGAGCTGCACTTTCTAACCTCTTGCCAAATGTATGACCATACTAGAGACACATATTTCCCTCAGATCCACAAAGAATTCGAAAACAAACCCAATTTTTATAAACTCCCATATCTATTGGGTGAAATACCACAGTGTGCCATCACAGCAGCAAGATTTGTGACCTGTTGTAAATACAACCCATATTTATATTTATTTATTTTCTCTTTGTACTTTAACTATTTGCACATAATATGACATTTGAAATGTCTTTATTCTTTTGGACCTTTTGTGAGTGTAATGTTTACTGTTAATTTGTATTGTTTATTTAACTTTTTTTTATTATCTTCTTCACTTGCTTTGGCAATGTTGACATATGTTTCACATGCCAATAAAGCCCTTAAATTGAAATTGAAATTGAATTTGAATTGAGAGTGAGTGAGAGAGAGAGAGCGAGAGAGAGAGGAGGGGTCCACACATGGCACTCAGATGCTAGAGCTGGAACTGAAGTTGGAGATGTCCCAGCCACTCCCTTAGTGCCTCACAGATTAGGGTTTGCGTTGCACAGGCTACAGAGCCTTTTTGCAAATGTATTTTTGCTTGTGGATTGCCAACGACCTTGCTAAGTGGAACTGTACTCATGCAGCCATGATGCCTGCCGTTCTACCCCACTCATAGCCAGGCCTTTCCATACTGACAGAGAAAATGGGTTTTGAGCGGGAAAGCTGCTGTCTTCCTGGCGTTGGTGGGAATCACAGCCGTCCCTTGTTATCAAGCCCAGGGCTCTTATCGGCCATTTGCTCATTTCAACTGCGGAATGGTTGAGTTTGGATGGGCAGCCAACCAACAAGAAGCAAGAGCACTGAGCAGCATCCTGTTTCCAAGTGTTGTCGCCATGTACATTGTGTCATCTCTTGTCTCCAGTCCTCTCCAACAGTGTGTTGACTCAATGCAGCACATGTGGCAAGGCATACATGATCTCACAATATGTATTTTGCAGTTCCAAGTCTCAAAGAGATGTGCTTCTTTGTGGGAAACTCTGTTTTTAGGGTAAGGCAGTAAATGAATAGCTTTTAACATTCATGTATGACTGATCAAAGTCCTTAGTCACTAAGAACCCTCGACAAGGATATCACAGTTCTAACATGTACTACACGCCGAAGGGGGTTAAAGATATCACAGTTCTAATATGTACTATACGCCGAAGGGGGTTAAAGATATCACAGTTCTAACATGTACTACACGCCGAAGGGGGTTAAATATATCACAGTTCTAACATGTACTACACGCCGAAGGGGGTTAAATATATCACAGTTCTAACATGTACTACACGCCGAAGGGGGTTAAATATATCACAGTTCTAACATGTACTACACGCCGAAGGGGGTTAAATATATCACAGTTCTAACATGTACTACACGCCGAAGGGGGTTAAATATATCACAGTTCTAACATGTACTACACGCCGAAGGGGGTTAAATATATCACAGTTCTAACATGTACTACACGCCGAAGGGGGTTAAATATATCACAGTTCTAACATGTACTACACGCCGAAGGGGGTTAAATATATCACAGTTCTAACATGTACTACACGCCGAAAGGGGTTTGGATTGTCTTCCTGTGATATGTTTTTCCATAATTCTTTCACATGTGCTCTTGAGGGCTACAGGTGCTGAGCCAAGTTTTATATCCGCTTGAGTTCAAGTGCTGTGGTCTCTGTATATGTTCTACAGGAGGATTAGGATGGCCTATTCCACTCCATAAGGCCCCAGTCAGTAGCACTACATCTCTGAATCCTCAACAGTGTGGTAGGAATCTGAAGGAATGTTTCATCTGTCGATGACAATTCATCACTGACGAGAGATAGGACAAAATGTCCCGCTTATGGGACAAGTTAAAGTTCATCCTCACTGCCCCATGCACTGTATAGCTTTCACAGATCAGAGATTACTTAGAGAAAAGGGAGGAAGGTTGGGTTAAATGCGGAAGACACATTTCAGTTGAAAGCATTCAGTTGTACAACTGACTAGGTATCCCCCTTTCCCCCAATCATTGGTTTTGGTTTGGCATACATTTTAAAGTGAAAATTGTAATCTCAGTATTAACCTGTTACTGTGGAATTGCCCTCCTCTATCTGACATGGTAAACTAATTTACCGCTGCGATCACAATACCATATTGTTTGCCGGTTGTTAACCATAGTCCCCAAAACAACTGGTGGCTATTTGAGAAAGGATATTTTCTGCCATTAATGTAAGAAGAATTGCAGGCCTACTAGTGAATATGAGTGATTGCAGGACTGCTGTTTAGATTCTACTGTAGGAACTTTTGGTTCTCCTATGGCCATACCTGGCCTGATTGGGGTTTCTTTATGTGTTCCACTACGTTGGGAAACACACTCCATACTACTATACGGTTAGGATACGGACACTTTAGGGGACAAGTGCTTCTGTTAACAAAGGCATCATCCATCCAACACAATCAATAGTTGGTGTAGTCTGGTGAAAGGCTAATTCTGTGGGATATTAGGCCTACCTGATCGTGATGTGTGGGTGTAATCTGGTGAAAGGCTAATTCTGTGGGATATTAGGCCTACCTGATCGTGATGTGTGGGTGTAATCTGGTGAAAGGCTAATTCTGTGGGATATTAGGCCTACCTGATCGTGATGTGTGGGTGTAATCTGGTGAAAGGCTAGTTTTGTGGGATATTAGGCCTACCTGATCCTGATGTATCTGAGACCAACAGCCATAAATGCTCCCTCTGTATTTCAGCCCTGACCTATTTTTGCCCTTCCTTTTTTCCCATAAATACATACGACTTGAGAATGTCGTTGTATGCATAGACAGGCTGATGTCATAGCCCCTTTTACATCAGCTAAAATAGCGGACCTATTAGGATGTCAGATGAACTGGAATTCCCATCTCCGGTTTTATATCTATGGTTGTATGTCTAACTGTTTTGGAAAGCTTTGTAGTAGGTACTGTAAACTTTAGGGATTATCATCCAAGTGCTTGGAATAGATCATGTGTGCTTGATGGATAGGTACACTTTGCCATTTATTTGAACTTTCACAACTTTCTTGTTTACCTCTACATAAGTCTCTCAGGGCAATCCATCAGTCTTTTCTCCCAAACACCTTTCAGCAGCCTTCCTTCATCTGGTTCTAGTGTCTTGTTCTTCTAACTTTTTCCAGCCCCCAGAGCCCCCTGTGCCTTCCTCTCCTTCCCCTTCTTCTCCCTCCTTCCCTGGGCCTGGAGGAGTGGGGGCAGCCCCTGTTCCAGCATGCCTTGGCAAAGCTCTTCACTCCCTGACTCCCAGGATTTATTTATTTTATTTTATTTAACCTTTATTTAACTAGGCAATTAAGAACACATTCTTATTTACAATGACGGCCTACCAGAAGGCGAAAGGCCTCCTGCGGGGACGGGAGCTGGGATTAAAAATTTAAATTAAAATATAGGACAAAGCACACATCACAACAAGAGAGACACCACATAGAGAGAGACCTAAGACAACAACATAGCATGGCAGCAACACATCGAAAACACAGCATGGTAGCAACACAACATGACAACAACATGGTAGCAACACAACATGGCAGCAGCACAACATGGTACGAACATTATTGGGCACAGACAACAGCACAAAGGGCAAGAAGGTAGAGACAACAACACATCACGCAAAGCAGGACAACTGTCAGTAAGAGTGTCCATGAGTCTTTGAATGAAGAGATGGGTCTCCCCTTCAGGGCACACAACTTCACCAACAGTTATCTTCCATCTATAAACACCAGCTTTGTTGCTACAGTGTGAATTCATAGAATGGAAAAATATTTTTCACCCTCATATTCTACTGCATCTGTTGTATTTTGTCAGGAAGGAGAGTACAGCTGTTGTATTTTATCAGGAAGGAGAGTACAGCTGTTGAAAAGTACAGCTGTTTTGGGTTTGATGTGGTCCGTTATGCTTGCATTTCTTATTCTATGGAGTTTGAAATATGACTAAAAGAACACAATAGACACAGAAATAATTTGCCACTAAATTCTCACGTTTCCAAATTAAACAATGTTATGTAACTTAACTTCTGTTGAGGTTGGGGCCTGTAGATGGTAGGATATCAGAGCAGTGTTTCTGATATTGATACAGACAGTGACTGGTGCTCAGCTGGCTTCCTGCTCTTCCTGCTCTAACCAGTGGTGCACTCAGCCTTTGTTGAAGTTCCTATATGAAGGGATGTGAGTATATAAAAAGCTGAGCTCTATAGTTGGATCCACATGCAGGAGTTTTACAGAGTGAGTGAACAATAAACATTTCACGTGCTATGAAATCAGGTGGCTTTGTTTTTTGGCTGACATTTTCACAGAAACATGAGAAAGTAAGACATTCTGGAATGTCCAGTTTTTATGATTTGGCCCTCAGTGACTGTTGTGCATGTGGTAACTAGGCAACATTAATACAAAGCAAATACAGACCAGAAAGTGAATAAGAACCCATGCGCTGAAAAGTAGACTGTCATAGAGAACACCACGTCAACAAAGGTGAAAGAGAGTAGACACAGAACACACATCTTTACTGACGTAGTAGAAATACAATTTGAATTCTTCAAATCCTTTATCAGCATATTCTATCCCAAACCCTTGACTTTACTCCCAGTTACCCACTCAGCAACACTTACAGGAATCATCATTGGAATCACTTGACACTGTCTGGCCAAAGTCTAACTGGTATCTCTCTGTTAGCGTATTGTGACCTGGAGTCAGTCAGTGAATGTTAAGGTCAGTCCAGAGTAGCTGATGAGAGTGAATTCTATTGTTTATAGTTGAATCTGGGTAGCAGGGTGGTTGATCTAGGATTCCCTCTCCTAACCACTGAGATAAAGCCTATCTGTGTTGTGACTCCAACACTGTCTTGTCTTGACATTGTTAGTGTGGCTGGACTATGTCTCCTAGTTCTCAGCAAGCCATGTTGGGTCAGAGGCTTGCGGACTGTAGTTGTTATGGTCTTTGTTGTTGTCACGTTCGTTATAAGGATTAAAAGAATGAAACACTGAACAAACTAACAAAATAACAAAACGAACCATTATACGAATAGTGCAGACAGGCAACTAAACATAGAACAAGATCCCACAAACACCAAAGGGAAATGGCTACCTAAATATGATCCCCAATCAGAGACAACGATAAACAGCTGCCTCTGATTGGGAACCATAACAGGCCACCATAGACATACAAATCACCTAGACCTACAAAAACCCTAGACATACAAAAAACCCTAGACAATACAAAAACTAGCGTACCGACCCTAGTCACACCCTGACCTAACCAAAATATAAAGAAAACAGAGATATCTCAGGTCAGGGCGTGACAGTAGACTGGGTACTGTCGCCGGAAGCTCTAGACTGGGTACTGTCGCTGGAAGCTCTGGACTGGGTACTGTCGCCGGAAGCTCTGGACTGGGTACTGTTGCCGGAAGCTCTGGACTGGGAACTGTTGCCGGAAGCTCTGGACTGGGTACTGGGCTGAGGACACGCACCTCAGGGCGAGTGCGGGGAAGAGGCACAGGCCGTACTGGACTGTGGAAGCGCACTGGAGGCCTGATGCGTGGTGCCGGAACTGGTGGTACCGGGCTGAGGACACGCACCTCAGGGCGAGTGCGGGGAAGAGGCACAGGCCGTACTGGACTGTGGAAACGCACTGGAGGCCTGATGCGTGGTGCCGGAACTGGTGGTACCGGGCTGATGACACGCATCTCAGAGCGAGTGCGGAGAGGAGGCACAGGACGTACTGGACTGTGGAGGCGCACTGGAGATCTGGAGCGTAGAGCTGGCACAATGCATCCTGGCTGGATGCTCACTTGAGCCCGGCAAGTGCAGGGCGCTAGCACAGGATGCACTGGGCTGTGCAGACGCACCGAAGACACAGTACGCAGAACCGGCGCAGGATATCCTGGTCCAAGGAGGTGTACTGGAGACCAGGAGCGCTGGGCCGGCACCATCCGTCCTGGCTGGATGCCCATTCTAGCCCGGCAAATGCGAGGAGCTGGAATAGAGCGCACTGGGCTATGAATGCGAACTGGAGACACCGTGCGCATCACTGCATAACACGGTGTCTGACCAGTCACACGCTCCCCATGGTAAGCACGAGGAGTTGGCTCAGGTCTCCAACCTGACTCAGCCAATCTCCTCGTGTGCCCCCCGGGCTTCCGTGCTAACCGTGTCCCCTTGTATCGTCGCCGTTCCTCCTGCGCTATCTCCACCTGCTTCCATGGCAGGGTCTTGTCCCCTGCCATTACCTCCTCCCAGGTCCAGGATGTCCTCCACTCATCTTTTTCCCGGGCACAGGATGTCCGCTCCTCATTAACACGCTGCTTGGTCCTTTTGTGGTGGGTTCTTCTGTCACGTTCGTCATATGTACGCATACCACGCTGCACCTTGGTCTCCTTCATATGACGAACGTGACAGTTGTTGGCCTTTACAGCGAGGCTATCTGCTCTTTGTTGAAGGTTAAATGACTTAGAGGCTAAGTTCCACAAGCGTAACTTCATTGTTTAGAAATGTTCACATTTCACTGAATTAGATTACGTGCGTCTAGCTCTAAATTCCACAGTATTTTAGTTAGGTGTTATAGGCCTATCATGATGTCATTTGTCATAATGGGTGTGAGTGGTTAATGGCATGACATGATATCGTCTCTAAGCCTTTACAATGAGAGGTTCAAGTAAAGTGATAAGCTACTAAACTCCCTCATCTCTCTTAATTGTTATCTTTAGGGCAAATGTTAAGTGAACCTATCCTATGTGCCACTGGTTAAAGCTTGATAAATGGCATTCCTGTGATATGAATAATGTGGCTATTATTCGTCCTTTATAATGAAAGTGATTCCTAAGAGATTCCTAAGTGATTTGGATACATATGTATGTACGGTGTACTGTACTCATTGTACCAGCCTGTTTCCTCATAGACATTATCCAGTAAAATATTTGTCATGGTAATGATTGGTTTGACAGACTCGATTGCCCCGGTGTTGTTAATGACTGTGTTCTTCCTGTTTTTCCCTCCATAGAGACCTGAGGTTCAACAAAATCAAGGACTTGCAGCCCGGCTCCTTCAGACGGCTAAAGAACCTCAACACACTGTAAGTCTCCCTCCTCTCCTCCCTTCTTCCTCCTTCCTCCCTCCTCCGTCTTTACCCTACATACTCAGCAATTGAAGAGATTGTAATTGAATTGGTCCTGGAGAACTCACTGCAAATGTGTTTAAACTGAGCGTTCAAATATACACTAATGCAATCGGCACTCATCAGGAGTCGACTACTCCTGTAAGCCCCATCTCTTCCCAGAAGCACCCAGTTCTCTTTGTCTATCTTTTGTCCCAAGACTCTGAAACACATCACAGCATTAGTTTTTCCTGGAAAGTCCTGCAATCCTGCGTACAGTCAGTCAGTCAGTCCACAAACACGGACACCGAGTGGCAAATTCTTGCTCTCTATTCTGCTGTTGTTTCACACATGTAGGTTACCTCATAATCTGGTAGGAATGTATTTTTCCCCTTCAATCTCCCAGCCGTCTATCATGTGTCAGCCCTGCCAGCCTGCTAGTCTACAGCCAGCCATGTGGCAGGAATCAGACAATGAGCCTAGTGCCTCTGAATATGAAGGGTAGGGAAGGTAATGTCAAAGCAGAGAAAGCTCAGATGAGATTTTCCGACAGTAGCAGACCACCTGCTAGCCATGTAGTCTGTGGAGTTCCATATTTCACGGCTTTAATCTCTGTCTCACAGACTGAAGAATAGCATCGTGTCTGAAACCTGCTGGGAGACTGTCAGGCAGACAGAAATAGATGTCTGGCTCTTATGTGAAGGAAAGACTGCAGTTAGGGGCCTGCTGCCTGTCTTTTTCTGCTTCGGCCTCTGACAGACTGTACCTACACTTAGAAAAAAGAGTTCCAAAAGGGTTCTTTGGCTGTCCCCCTGGAAAACCCTTTTTGCTTCCAAGTAGAACCCTTTTGGTTCCAGGTAGAACCATTTTGGGTTCCATGTCGGACCCTCTGTAGAAAGGCCAAATGTGTTCAGGAAAAAGAGCTAGGTGAGGACTTAGGAGGCATGTTTTGCCCAAGTAATGTTCTGCTTATACATATCATATTATTTTCCAAAACGTATTTCTTTGCATTAATGCCAGTTTCTAGTGCATTGAGTTAAGGGATCGCCAACTCAAGATTTTGCTATGTTATAGAAAGTCTATGACAGCCATTATTGATCCTTGTCTAGATTATACCCCATAGACCTGAAAGCCATTAGAAATGCAAGACAAATTGTGACAGTGTGTAGGAATCAAACCAGATGCTTCATAGAATAGCCACAGTGTAGTGTGGCAAGGATGAAGGATCTCACATATACTATGTACTCTGAAAGTTGAACTGTGTTTAGACTGGCATTGGCCTAGCATTAGATCATGACACAGCAATATGTCAGTATGGACCACTTTAAAGTTGTATCTACTAGTCTGCACAGATTCACTTTGTGTAAGTCTAATAGTCCACTG
This sequence comes from Salvelinus namaycush, assembly GCF_016432855.1. Lineage (NCBI taxonomy): Eukaryota > Metazoa > Chordata > Actinopteri > Salmoniformes > Salmonidae > Salvelinus > Salvelinus namaycush. The sequence goes on along the minus strand of NC_052321.1, from coordinate 13,430,430 downwards.
GGAGGTCTTTATTAATGGCCATTCTCTTGACTTTACAGCCTCCTCAACAACAACCACATCAGACGGATCCCCAGAGGAGCCTTTGAAGACCTGGAAAACCTCAAATATCTGTGAGTTGTTATGCCTTTATGTCAATGTTATTCTCTTCTGGATGTCAAGTCACAGATGGATTGGTTTCATTGAAACAGTGTTTCATTGAAACAATGAAACAGTGACATTTTCAGGCTCAATAGGCAAAAGGTTGTAGTTCAAGTTTCACTCTTCGCCTTGTCGGCTGATGATAAAGCATGACAAAACCTGTCTCGGGCTTGTGTCTGGAAACACAAACACACTCTGTGGCTGTAAACTGGACATTGCTAGACTGCTTAGTCAGAACAGAAAAAAGTGTGTTAGTATGGTACAGGAAATGAAGTAAGACAAAAAAAGAACCCCATTATCTAATCCTGTGAATTTATCTGTCTGCATGTGGTGACCTGAAGGCAATGAGGAGAACAGAGGTAGGCTTGAGGAGCAGGCAGGCAGCACATAGCCTTGGGTTGCTGCAGTATGGTTTAGTCCTTGTGTTTGTGAGTCACTGCCTATTATAACCCCAGCGCCTGTCAGTTATGTCTGTGTTTACATTCACATACGGTACATATGTCTGAAATGTCTGGCTCTCTAGTCTCCCCACCTACTCAGTCTCATATACCCCCTGCATTCCCCTCAATGAACCTTCTCCTCCCCTCCTCTACTTGGCCCTGGGTTAGATAACTCAGACCTGCAGCTCACCAGGCTGACTTTTTTGGTTGGCTGTCCTGTAGATCATTTCTTTGTCTTTACTCATACCTGATGATGGATACATTCATGAGAATAACTTGAGACAGACTAATGAGGTCAGGGCCTACTTTGGTGTGTGTATTGTAGATACTTCTATTTAAAATACTGTGGAATGCATGCATAGCATGTCCGGAACTACCATCGCTACCATCTGTTTTGTAAAGTAATTTTTTGTAGATAATATGATGGTCACAGTTCTGCTTAGTCACCTCAAACATGTCAGACAAACAATATTTCTGATGCTAGCTGGTCAACTACTGTAGAGGAGGAGGGGAAAGCTGGGGATGTGTCAGTCACACACACACATACCTACACATACACACACACACATACCTACACATACACACACACACATACCTACACATATACACACACACACATACCTACACATATACACACACACACACATACCTACACATATACACACACACACATACCTACACATATACACACACACATACCTACACATATACACACACACATACCTACACATATACACACACACACATACCTACACATATACACACACACACATACCTACACATATACACACACACATACCTACACATATACACACACACACATACCTACACATATACACACACACATACCTACACATATACACACACACACACACACACACCTACACATATACACACACACACATACCTACACATATACACACACACATACCTACACATATACACACACACATACCTACACATATACACACACACACATACCTACACATATACACACACACACATACCTACACATATACACACACACATACCTACACATATACACACACACACATACCTACACATATACACACACACATACCTACACATATACACACACACACATACCTACACATATACACATATACACACACATACCTACACATATACACACACACACATACCTACACATATACACACACACACATACCTACACATATATACACACACACACATACCTACACATATACACACACACACATACCTACACATATACACACACACATCCCTCTCCTCTCTGCATGCTGTAGTGTGGGTGACTCCCGTGACTTTTGACTAGTTTTAATTAGAAGGCCCTGTCCCTTTTAACCAGAGTTAATCTGAGGCCAGCACACTGATCCAGCCCCTGTTGTCAGCCCTTCAGCCCTGCCCCTCTCACCCTGCACCCATTTCCTGAGGGATTGTCCCTCTTCCCCCCCTGCCCCTCTCACCCTGAACCCATAGCCTGGGGGATCGTCCTTCTATGCCCTTGGCCCCTCTCACCCTGCCCTTATAACCTGGGAGATAGTACCTCTTTCGCTTGGCCCCTAGTAAAGCCCCCTCCACTGTATGACCTAACAGAAGTCTGTACAGCCCCTTTAAGGGTTAGCTCTCGGTCAAAGGGTCTAGTGTTACTGGAATATGGTTCATGGTAATGATGACTAATGCAAGAAGTATTTTTCTGACCATCTGATTTGATCTAGAAGTAGGTAGTCTTGGCTTGTGCCAGCCGGAACGGCTCATAGGAGCAGGAGCCTATCTCCTATTACTGTAGCGTGAGGCAACTTGATGTACACCCCCTAGAAGGACACTAGTCTATCGCACCTCCTTTAGGCTATAGCCTAACCAGAGTTTCTTCACATGGTCAGGAGGTACTCAGGGCCCTACTTATCACTTATCTAAATCCACATCTCCTGATGTGGTTTGTTGTGGTTTCTGTTGCTGTTGTTTTTGTTCTGTGGAGCTCTGATTGAGTTTTAGGCTGGAATTTTGTCAGGTTGCATAGTTAGAAATGTCATTAGATGGTCAAGGACAGAGATTACTTTACAGGCCTTGGGTTTTTCTCAGTATTTTGTAATTGGCGGTGAGGAGTAAGATCTCTCTCCTTCTGTTTCACAACACGTGTGTGGGTGTACAGTCAGAGTAAAATGGCGTACATTTTTGCACTTTGTTTCCATTGAACATGCCATACAAATAAAGGCATTTGAATTAATTATACGAAAAGAGCCTTGGTCCTCCTTTCTTTTTGATGACCAATTTACTCCTTTTACCAAAGAGAACCTTCTGTCTACCAAAACCTACTATTGTGTACCTTAGCAGCTTCTGTCTACCAAAACCTACTATTGTGTACCTTAGCAGCTTCTGTCTACCAAAACCTACTATTGTGTACCTTAGCAGCTTCTGTCTACCAAAATCTACTATTGTGTACCTTAGCAGCTTCTGTCTACCAAAACCTACTATTGTGTACCTTAGCAGCTTCTATCTACCAAAACCTACTATTGTGTACCTTAGCAGCTTCTATCTACCAAAATCTACTATTGTGTACCTTAGCAGCTTCTGTCTACCAAAATCTACTATTGTGTACCTTAGCAGCTTCTGTCTACCAAAATCTACTATTGTGTACCTTAGCAGCTTCTGTCTACCAAAATCTACTATTGTGTACCTTAGCAGCTTCTGTCTACCAAAATCTACTATTGTGTACCTTAGCAGCTTCTATCTACCAAAACCTACTATTGTGTACCTTAGCAGCTTCCCTTCCTCCTCTTTTTTTACAAAATGGCGGGTCAGTTGAATTGTCATTGAACTGTGTGAGTACGAGGTCACAGAAGCTTTGGGGTTATTCAAGCAAGAGATCTCAGTATTCTTCCCCTTGAGAGTTGACCCCACAGCTTCCGAATCCACCCGGTTTCCCACGCAGACCCCACACTTCCAGGCCTCAGCACAATCTCTCACACACAAATCAAGTCGAATCAAATCAAATTCTATTCTATTCGTCACAAGCGACGAATGCAACAGGTGTAGACTTTATCGTGAAATTCTTACCTGCGAGCCCTTTCCCAAAGATTGCGGAGTTAAGAAGTAATAGAAATTTGCTAAAAAAGGAAATAGTAACACTAAAATAACAATAACGAGGCTATATACAGGGAATACCAGTACAGAGTCACTGTGTAGGGGTATGAGGTAGTTTAGGTAATGTGTACATGTAGTACGTAGGGGTGAAGTGACTAGGCAGTCAGGATATATAATAGAGTAGCAGCAGGGTATGTGAAGAGTGTGAAAGGCTGACTATGTGTGTGTGTGTGTGTGTGTGTGTGTGTGTGTGTGTGTGTGTGTGTGTGTGTGTGTGTGTGTGTGTGTGTGTGTGTGTGTGTGTGTGTGTGTGTGTGTGTGTGTGTGTGTGTGTGTGTGTGTGTGTGTGTGTGTGTGTTTGGCATTCGTATGTATGTGAGTGTATGTTTTGTGTGTGTGAGCATATGTAGTGTGTGTTTGTGTGTGTGCGTGTGTGTGTGTGGGTCAAGTCCAGTGCAAGAGAGTCAAAGCAAAGGAAAGGAGGTCAATGCAAATAGTCCGGGTAGCCATTTGATTAACTGTTCAGCAGTTTTGTGACTTGGAGGTAGACCCTATTCAGGAGACTTTTGGTCCCAGACTTGGCGCTCTGGTGCGGAAGCAGAGAGAACAGTCTATGACTTGGGTGGCTTGAGTCTTTGACATTTTTTAAGGCCTTCCTCTGACACCGCCTGGTATAGAGGTCCTGGATGGCAGGGAGCTCAGCCCCAGGGATGTACTAGTTCTTAAGCACCAGAGGAGGCTGGTGGGAGCAATTGAATGGAGTCAAACATGATTTACATACAGTACCAATCAAAAGTTTGGACACACCTACTCATTCAAGGGTTTTTCTTTATTTGTACTATTTTCTACATTGTAGAATAATAGTGAAGACATCAAAACTATGAAATAACACATATGGAATCATGTTTTAACCAAAAAAGTGTTAAACAAATCAAAATATATTTTATATTTGAGGTTCTTCAAAGTAGCCACCCTTTGCTTTGATGACAGCTTTGCACACTCTTGGCATTCTCTCAACCAGCTTCACCTGGAATGTTTTTCCAAAAGTCTTTAAGGACTTCCCACATATGCTGAGCACTTGTTGGCTGCTTTTCCTTCACTCTGCGTTCCAACTCATCCCAAACCATCTCAGTTGGGTTGAGGTCAGTGATTGTGGAGGCCAGGTCATCTGATGCAGCACTCTATCACTCTCCTTCTTGGTCAAATAGCCCTTACACACCCTGGAGGTGTGTTGGGACATTGTCCTGTTGAAAAACAAATGATAGTCCCACTAAGCGCAAACCAGATGGGATGGTATTTCGGTGCAGAATGCTGTGGTAGCCAGGCTGGTTGTGTGCCTTGAATTCTATAAATCACCAACAGTGTCACCAGCAAAGCACCCCCACACAATTCCACCTCCTCCTCCATGCTTCACGGTGGAAATCACACATGCAGAGAATATCCATTCACCTACTCTGCGTCTCACAAAGACACGGCGGCTGGAAGCAAAAATCTCAAATTTGGACTCATCAGACCAAAGGACAGATTTCCACCGGTCTAATGTCCATTGCTTGTATTTTTTCGGCCCAAGCAAGTCTCTTCTTATTATTGCTGTCCTTTAGTAATGGTTTCTTTGCAGCAATTCGACCATGAAGGCCTAATTCACACAGTCTCTTCTGAACCTTTTTTCTGTATTATTTATTGTTTATTGAATATTTAAAACATACAATAAACTTGCAGTATGTCAAGGGCATGTCGACAGATCTCCCAGGTCAAAAACAGGGACCCGAACCAGCGATCCATCAGCCACCGGCCCAAGCTCCGAACCGCCAGGTCACCAGCCCTCCAAGACCCCCCCCCCCCCACAGTCCACCCCCAGAAAAAATATGAAGAAAAAAATCCATTCCCCACCCGAAGATCCCCCCCATGCACCAACAACCAACAAAATAAACAAAAGAGAAAGACAAAGGAAAACAGAAAACAACAATGCAAAAAACAAAAGACATCAAGGACAACAAAAATCAGAACAGCAAGGCCAACTGAATATGTTTGAGTGCATGTATTGCACTATTTACATGTGTGTGTGTCCGTGCATGTGCACATTTGTGCATTTGAATGAGAGTGTGTGTATATGCATGTGTACAAACACCAGCACGGCATCAGCCTCAGGCAAATTGGCATTAGCTGTAACAACACTACCCGTCAGTGTCATTCAAACTTACTTTTTGTTATGTTTTTGTTTTTTTACTTTTATCTTTGACCATCATTCTATCCCCTGCTCAGCAACTTCACTCCCACTTCTCTCCAATTCCACATCCCAACCCTCAGATTCCCTCAGCCCATCCCACCCATCTCTGCTGGCCAACCTCTTCGAATTTCTATGCACAATATATCTTTCAACTATGCTGTGATGTAAACATACAATTTCAATCTATCTAATCGAATGTAATCCTCAGATTGTGATACTTTTGCTAAGAGTTTTAGTATATTAGTTATTGACTGACCCGGTCTCTCCAGATCTCCTAACAGTACTATTTCTAGGGTCAATTTTAGATCAATGTTATGCATTTTCAGCCATTCCTGAACCTGAGACCAGAAACAGGCTACCTGAGGGCAATACCAAAATAAATGGTCTATTGATTCCGTATCCTTCAATGACTATATCCCCCAAATATTCAACATTTTGTTGGTGGCAAGAATTCTATATAATAATTTTAGCTGAAAGGCACGAAGTCTTGAATCTTGTGTAATTTTATTTATCAACTCGGTAAATCAAAAATCTCTTCCCAACTATTTTGCAATCTGTATGGCGCAGCTGTCAACATCCTGGTCCTCAAATAAACTAGTATACTTTCCTATTTATGCTATTTTTATTTCTCTGACAGTTTTGGTCCCTTATATTGGGCAGACAGACCAGTTCCCTACCTCCTCCTGCTGCCATCTGCCTGCTCCATTTTTGTGGTAATGCTGGAATCAATTGGTTGTAATTCTGATAACTCCATGAAAGACATAACTCTACCATTCCAATTTACAATATCATTTAAAAACAAAATACCCTTTTCCAACATCTTTCCCATAAATACAGGTCTTTTGTTGAGAAGCACATTTGAGTTCAGCCATAATATTTGTTGTAGTATTTGTTCTATCTTTTCAGGGGGATGGAATTGAAATTGTAGCCAGCTCTGCAATGCTTGTTTGAAAAAAATATATACTTTGAAAAATGTAGAATTTTAAATTGTGGCGAAAATTAGACATGGCAATCTGCACAAAGGCAAAAAGGTCATTTTGGAACAATGGATGAGCTTTTCTTAGTAATCTACTTGAGAACCATTTAGGGTTCAAGCATGAATAAGTGAAGCTTTTAGAGAGAGGTTTAGTGCTTTTATATTTAATAATCTCAACCCACCCAATTCATATTCAGTATATAAATAGGCACGCTTTATCTTGTCTGGTTTAGTGTCCCAGATATTGCGAAATATTTGCTGATATGATTTAAAAAATCATCAGGAGTAGGCAGCTCCATAAGTAAGTGAGTAAACTGAGATATGACCAAGGAGTTAATCAGGGCAATTTTTCTATAAATAGACAGGTATTTACCTTTCCATGGTTGCAGGATCTTGTCTATTTTGACAAGTTTTATTGCAATTCATTGTGGAGAGCTCATTTATATCTTTTGTGATATGAATACCAAGAATGTCTACTTCACCGTCAGCCCATTTTATAGGTAAACTGCAGGGTAATGTAAAAGTTGTATTTTTTAAAGATCCAATACGTAATATTGTACACTTATCATAATTAGGTTTTAGTCCAGAGAGTCCAGAAAAGTTATCTAGATCTTCAATGAGACATTGCAGGGATCTAGCTTGCAGACTTAATATAAAACTTGAGTCATTGGCATACATTGACTCCTTTGTTTTTAAGCCTTGGATTTCTAATCCTCTAATGTTGTTATTGTAACGGCTTTCTTCTGTGGACGAAGGACTGAATGGCAGCTCCGGACTGAATGGCAGCTCCGGACTGAATGGCAGCTCATGACTGAAGGGCAGCTCATGACTGAAGGGCAGCTCATGACTGAAGGGCAGCTCATGACTGAAGGGCAGCTCATGACCAGAGGACAGCTCATGACTGCAGGGCAGCTCCTGACTGGCGGGCGGCTCTGGCAGCTCCTGACTGGCGGGCGGCTCTGGCAGCTCCTGACTGGCGGGCGGCTCTGGCAGCTCCTGACTGGCGGGCGGCTCTGGCGGCTCCTGACTGGCGGGCGGCTCTGGCGGCTCCTGACTGGCGGACGGCTCTGGCGGCTCCTGACTGACGGACGGCTCTAGCGGCTCAGGACAGACGGACGGCTCAGATGGCGCTGGACAGACGGGCGGCTCAGATGGCGCTGGGCAGACGGGCGGCTCAGATGGCGCTGGGCAGACGGGCAGCTCAGACGGCGCTGGGCAAACGGGCAGCTCAGATGGTGCTGGGCAGACGGGCAGCTCAGCTGGCGCTGGGCAGATGGGCAGCTCAGCTGGCGCTGGGCAGACGGGCAGCTCAGGTGGCGCTGGGCAGACGGGCAGCTCAGATGGCGCTGGGCAGACGGGCAGCGCAGGCGGCGCTGGGCAGACGGGCAGCGCAGGCGGCGCTGGGCAGACGGCAGACTCTGGCCTGCTGAGGCGCACAGTAGGCCTGGTGCGTGGTGCCGGAACTGGTGGTACCGGACTGGGTACACACACCACTGGGCGAGTGCGGGGAGCAGGAACAGGGCACACTGGACTCTCGAGGCGCACTATAAGCCTGGTGCGTGGTACCGGCACTGGTGGTACTGGGCTGAGGGCACGCACCTCAGGGCGAGTGCGGGGAGAAGGAACAGTGCGTACAGGGCTCTGGAGACGCACATTAGGCCTGGTGCGTGGTGCCGGAACTGGTGGTACCGGGCTGGGAACACACACCACTGGGCGAGTGCGGGGAGCAGGAACAGGGCACACTGGACTCTCGAGGTGCACTATAAGCCTGGTGCGTGGTACCGGCACTGGTGGTACCGGGCTGAGGGCACGCACCTCTTGGCGAGTACGGGGAGAAGGAACAGTGCGTACAGGGCTCTGGAGACGCACAGGAAGCCTGGTGCGTGGTGTTGGCACTGGTGGTACTGGGCTGGGACCACGCACCTCTGGGCGAGTGCGGGGAGCAGGAACAGCACACTCCAGGTTGTGAAGGTACTGGCATCAATTGCTCCGGAACTTTAACACATGCCTTAGGATGAGCACTAGGAACTGACACATGTGGCATCACACAGCTAACACGCTCCTCAGGGCGAATACCGTGCATACTACGCCAAACCAACAGCTCTCTCTCTTCACTCTCCTCCAATTTTATCAACAACACCTCGAATGTCTCATAATCTCCCCTCCATTCACTCTCCTCCAATCTGTCCAATAACTCCTCAACATTCTCCGACTCATACCTCAATTTCGCCGACTGCTCTGATTCCATCCTTTGCTCCTTACGATAAGCACGGGGAGCTGGCTCAAGTCTCCTACTTGACCCAGCTACACTTCCCGTGTGCCCCCCCCAAGAAATTTTTGGGGCTGCTTCTCGGGCTTTCTACCGCGCCGTCGTGCTAACCTCATTCGCCGGTATCCCTCCTCGCACTGCTCCAGCGAATCCCAGGCGGGCTCCGGCACTCTCTCTGGATCAATCGACCACCTGTCTATCTCCTCCCAAGTTGTATAATCCAGACTCGGCTGCCGAGCTAGCTCCTCAAAATGCCGCCTCTCTGCTTTCGCTGCCTCCAGCTCTGCCTTGGGGCGGCGATATTCCCCTGGCTCTGCCCAGGGTCCTTTTCCGTCCAACTCGTCCTCCCAAGTCCATTTTTCCTGACATCGCTGCCTCTCCTGCTTCCGCTGCCGCTGCTGCCCGTTACCACGCTGCTTGGTCCTATTTTGGTGGGTGGTTCTGTAACGGCTTTCTTCTGTGGACGAAGGAGAGGACCAAAGCGCAGCGCGGTTAGTGTTCAACATGTTTTAATAAAGACGATAAACGTGAACACTACAAAATTACAAAACAACGAATGTGAAAAAACCGAAACAGTCCTATCTGGTCCATAGACACAAAGACAGAAGACAACCACCCACAAAACCCAACACAAAACAGGCTACCTAAATATGGCTCCCAATCAGAGACAAACGACTAACACCTGCCTCTGATTGGGAACCATATCAGGCCAAACACAGAAACAGGAAAACTAGACACACAACATAGAATGCCCACTCAGCTCACGTCCTGACCAACACTAAAACAAAGAAAACACAAAAGAACTATGGTCAGAACGTGACAGTTATTTGATCTGATTTTAATAGTTAGCATTTTGATGACCATAATGAATAGATATGGTGATGGCGGACACCCTTGTTTAAATCCTCAAAACTCTCTGAAAAGTAGCTGCTATTTACTGTTTTACGCCTGGGGTTGCTATACATTACTTTTACACATTTTATAAGAGAATCACCAACATTTAAAAAATCCAGGCATTTATAAATAAAATCCAGTCTTACAAAGGCCTTTTCAAAATCCGCTATAAATACCAGGCCTGGCTTCTTAGAGGTTCCATGATGTTCTATTATTTCTAGTAGTTGTCGCATATTATCTCCAATGTATTGTCCATATAAAAAACTTGTCTGATCAGAATGAACAATACCTGGTAAAACCTTTTTAATTCTGAGTGCTATGCATTTCGCTAGTATTTCTGGATCGCAACATTGAACAATTGACGTTGAGAAGTGTCTGTTACTTGAACTCTGTGAAGCATTTATTTTGGCTGCAATTTCTGAGGCTGGTAACTCTAATGAATTTATCTTCTGCAGCAGAGGTAACTCTGGTTCTTCCTTTCCTGTGGCGGTCCTCATGAGAGCCAGTTTCATGATAGCGCTTGATGGATTTTGCGACTGCACTTAAAGAAACGCTCAAAGTTCTTGACATTTTCCAGATTGACTGACCTTAATGTCTTAAAGTAATGATGGACTGTCGTTTCTCTTTGCTTATCTGAGCTGTTCTTGCCATAATATGGACTTGGTATTTTACCAAATAGGGCTATCTTCTGTATACCAACCCTGCCATTTCACAACACAACTGATTGGCTAAAACACATTAAGAAAGGAAGGAAATTCCACAAAATAACTTTTTACAAAACACACCTGCTAATTGAAATGCCTTCTAGATGACTACCTCATGAAGCTGGTTGAGAGAATGCCAAGAGTGTGCAAAGCTGTCATCAAGGCAAAGAGTGGCTACCTTGAAGAACCTTAAATATAAAATATATTTTGATTTGTTTAACACTTTTTTTGGTTACTACATGATTCCATATGTGTTATTTCATAGTATTGATGTCTTCACTATTATTCTACAATGTAGACAATAGTAAAAATAAAGAAAAACCCTTGAATGAGTAGGTGTGTCCAAACTTTTGAATGGTACTGTATGTTTGATACCGTTCCATGTATTACATTCCAGTCATTACAATGAGCCTGTCCTCCTATAGCTCCCCCCACCAGCCTCCTCTGGTATGCACTACCCTCTGTAGTGCCTTACAGTCAAGCAGCTGCCATACCAGTGGTGATGCAGCCAGTCAAAATACTCACAATGATGCAGCTGTATAAGTTTTTGAGGATCTGAGGACCCATGCCAAATCTTTTCAGGCTCCTGAGGGGAAGAGGCGTTATCGTGCCTTCTTCATGACTGTGTGGGTGTGTTTTCACCATGATAGGTCCTTAGTGATATGGACACCGAGGAACTTGAAGCTCTCCACACACACTCCCTGTAAACCAAGATAAGCTAAACATTCAGCTAGACTCCGTAGTGTTACAGCAACAAGTCCACAGTGCTTTGGCTGTGGAGCTGCATGATTCTTTTAGTTTCACCAATAACTGTAGGCCTACTCAGTTGAACGCTCTTTGACAATATCTATGTTCAATTTGCCTCATGATCCTTGTTGACATGTAAAGTTTAGTAAGGAAAATATGCTCTCTGAGTGATGTGAGAGCCCTGATAGAGGAAGATGGAGGAAGCGGAGCTGTTTATTTTTCCATAGGCCCACATTGCGTCATATTTGATGAGAGCATGTGAATCTCTCATCAACTACCCATCAATGTAAAGTAACTGGAGATGAGTAGAGGATGAAAGGGAAGATTGCCCTAAGCCATTGCTATTCTAGTGTCACATCTCTCTGTCATGTTAGAGGAAGGGAAAACACAGACATGTCATGTGATGTTTTTCTTTAAATGTTCTGGAACATTACAGTGTTCCAGTTATATTTTTTGGAAGACGTCAATGAACTTTGAGGAACCCACTGACCCTCTGTCATACTGTATATTCTATCTGTTCAGACTTGTTTCCATACACACTTTTCTTTTTGTGATGTGTTTTTGTACATGTATGTTATGCAAGTTATGATGAGCATTTTATTTTTATGTATTGACATTGACAACATTGACCATCTTTGTGATTTGAGCTGTGAGTCTCTTTTTGTAACAAACAACAATAACTTTATTTATGAAGTGCTTTTCAAACATTACTCACATTTTGCTCAGCTCTGCTGCACATTGTGTATCAGCTGCTTTACATTTGTCATCTAGGTAACGGTGCAGCCGTGCGGTGATATACTGTAGCTATTGTTCATGTATTGTGAAAACAGAGTATTTAAAATATTGATCCCATTAAGTTGGTTTTACTGTCATACAGTAACTATTGAACTAAGACATTCTGTCATTTTCTTAGGTACTAGAGAAAAGTCATTTGATCCGCTGTGTGTTTGACTAATGTTACTGATTATTTTTCCTTTCAGCTATTTGTACAAGAATGAAATCCAATCAATTGACAGACAAGCATTTAAGGGACTTGTCTCTCTAGAGCAACTGTAAGTGACCACCTCCTCGTCCTCCTCTTCCTCCTACTCAACCTCTTCCTCCCCTTCCCCTCTGCACCTTCATATCTGATCTGTCCGTCTGTCCAAACGTCCTCCTTGCGACCCCCCAAGCCACCACTGTCATACAGCCACTATGCATGCCGTTGTATACACTCACCCTTGTATGTTGCGCTGACCTTATGAACCCCTGCATGAGTAGCATGTCTCATTGTCACGACAACGGATGTGTGTCACCCGGTCCTAATGCGTAAAGCTACAGCATGAGATCACCAGCCCTGCCCTGCCCCAGCCCTGCCTCAGCTCTGCCCCAACCATGCCCCAGCCCTCTCCTGCCCCTGGCCCTGCCTTAACCCTGCCCCAACCCTGCCCCTGCCCTGCCCCATCTCTGCCCCTGGCCCTGCCTAAACCCTGGCCCTGGCCCTGCCCCAACCCTGCCCTGCCCCAACCCTGGCCCTAACTCAACCCTGCCCCAACCCTGCCCTGCCCCTCGCCTGCCCCTGCCTTGCCCCTGCCCTGTGCCTGCCTTGCCCCTGCCCTGCCCCTCCCCTGCTCTCCCCCTGCCCTGCCTTACCGCAGCCATACTGTAGCTAGGCAGATCCAGACTCAAGCAGGCCTTGGCTTCATGTGCTTCAGACTACAGATACAGCTCCTGCTTGCCCCATGCACAGCTTGCCCTTCTTTGTGTGTCTTACATCCTCTGTGGGGACTACTGTACACTGACTACTTGTCTCACTTTTGACCTTAGTTGTGATTGTCAATCTAGTTGTATTATGCACTAGTTCTGTTATTTCATAGAGGGCCCCCACGCATTTCCCAAGCAGAGTGGTAGAGGTCACCATGTTGTTATTACATGTGCTTGTGAGACATACTTTTAGTATCAGCATGAGAAAGGGTGGCTCAAAATCTATATAAATGTGACCTTAAGCTATCATTATAACTCCTTTACCAAATTGCATGTCATCTTAATGACTTGAATATGTTCAAAACATTCCAGAAAATAGATTAATTTCAATTATTATTTAAAAACTTTTTATTGATGTAACGATTTTATAATGTGTGAAATGTGTCCGGTGAACGTTAGGAGTGTATGACCACGGCTCATACAAAACTTCCAACAAAGCAAACTGTCCATGCAGAGTAGTATATAAACGTGTATATAGGATCACATCTGATTATTGTCACACATAGACCACCAATGTCATTGAACTGAAATGGCCTTCTTTCAGCCAATAGTAGATGAACAAGTCCTTCAACTGTTGGAAAAGGCTGCGCTCAGTGAGACTACTGTTGTTGGTTAACCCTAAACCTTCTGGGAAGCTATATATCACAGCAAGTTGTCTTCATATGTCAATCTTATAGAGGTACACTGACATCAGTCTAAAAAGGGTGGATATTACTGGATACTATATTTAGCAAAGTCATGTCCTCCATGTAGGCCGTTTGTGTCTAAACTACACCAAAAGAAAAATGGCTAACATGCATCTTCCCCCTCAAAGCCCTATCGTGGTGGTTGATCCTAGGGAAAAGCCTTGTGGCTGTTTGTCCCTCCATAACCACATGCATAGCCACTGAACAAATGGCTATTCATGAAGCGAAACCAAATCAAACTCCAGGCTCTTTGCCCTGCAGCTGGTTTGAGTTTTGATACAGTAATGAAGGGTCTTATGTGTGGGTGACAAGTTCTGAACCACTTTAATGGCCCTCTGCTATTCTGTTGGTCTTCAAATATGCTATTCAAGCCGTAGGTTAGGTTGGGAGGGAATAAACATTTCTTTAAAGTACCGCCAGTCTCGGATTTAATGTCCTTCGCTCCCCTGCTGTTTAAATGAGAGTATTTTTACAAGCATTTTGGCTTGCTTGTTGTTGAATATGTTAAATTCGAACATGCCTATCTGTGACCAAAAAGTAATTTAACGCCAAATAGACTACAGAACATGAGTAGAAATGTACACAAAGCATGTTTCTGCTCCTCTTCAACATATATCAAAAAAAGTTCCTTGTCACAATAAGTCTCAATTTGGTGCTTGAAATGTCTTGTGACGCTTTGTTCTATTACACTGTCTTTTAACTGTCAGGTTAGACATGTTTACATTTGATGTTAAATCACTGGTTTGTGACTCACATACATCAACTGGCTGTGATTACAGGGCTATACGCCTGTTGCCAAGTTTTCTCTCTTCCTCTCTCTCAGAGATTAAATATGGTTGTCTGTGTAATTCCTCTTGGCTGTTCAGTGTTCTGTTGTCCTTGGACCATCCCCTGGCCAGCCTTAACACTGCTACTCTATGATGAGAGAAGACAACACCCTAAATCTATCTCTTTTAGACAGATGCAGGAAATCTTAGGTTGGATATCAACCAGACATCCTTCACTAAGATCCTTGGCTGTGTCAAACTCTATTAGTAAAGCTTGTGTGCTGTGCCAAAGTCTTAATGCATTTATTTTACATATGAGTCATGTAGCAGACGCTCTTATGCAGAGCGACTTACAGGAGCAATTAGGGTCAAGTGCCTCGTTCAAGGGCACAACAACAGATCCTTCACTTAGCCTATTTGGGGATTCGAACCAGTGACCTTTCAGTTACTGGCCCAATGCTCTTAAGCGCTAGGCTACCTGTCTACCTATAGTGTAGTAAGTGGATGTTGTGCTATATCCACTATTGCACAAGATCGTCATCATGTCTTTTATTGCTGATTAGTGCAGCTTGGCTCAACGTTTGCTTGCTTTGACTGTTGCTTTGTCTGTTTAATAAGCAAATATGTCACTGAACCTAAAAGTTACTGTTCAGTGACTAATTGGAGTTCATATTTCATTTGTCTAACCTTGCTGTTTCTTGCCATTAGTTCTGAGTTATGATTAATCCTAATCTGGTGATACTGTGTCCATGATCCTTTCTCTTCCAGGTACCTGCACTTCAACAACATCGAGTCCTTAGAACCGGAATCCTTCACCCACCTCCCAAAGCTTGAACGCCTGTAAGTCCACTATCTTCACATTTCACTCTATTATACCAAGTTGCGTTCTTACTCTACGCTTCTCATTTTTCTAAATGATGGAGTGATGCATCTTAAACAAACAATAGGACAACTCTCCAAATGATATAATGATTTGTTGTGGCGTGTACGTGCTTGTCACCGTCAGTCTTCTACCTGAGCTGACTTATTTCAGACGGCACTGAGTGCGGAACAGACTTTACAACGTATACATACTGGTAAATATACTTTAAACCCCACAAAATAGACTACATAATGTACTGGGAATAGAATGCACTGTTCCCAACTGACAGAGCCCTATGTGTTTAGCATGAAGCTGGACTTTAAGTGGGGCTTTTCAAAGCAGTACAACCGTTGGATGACCTTTCAATGTTCTGAGATGCCTTCATCCTACATCAGGACAGCTAATCTCCTCAACAAGTCTCTTGAGGTCTATTGGGACATTTTTAAAGCTGTTTGTCTGTTACGGGTAAATAGCTATGAGGACAGACTGTACAGGGATACATGTGCCCAGCGCATGTGTTTGGCTGTATTTTCCCTGAGCCCTCACTCTGCCTTCTGTCTGGTGCTCCTCCCAACCGTTCAAACTCAGATTCCTGACATGTGGTCAGGAAAAACTCAGGGTCCTTCTCATAGTTATTCTGAAAGGTCCCACAACCTGTTACGACTTCAGAGGTCTGTGTGCGTGTGTGTTCTCCACCGACCCATCAGATCTCTATGTGCTGTGTAGGACAGAAGTTGAGAGCCCAGGTCAGCTGGTTACCCTACAGGGCCAGAGGGTCCACTGATAACACCTGGAGAGATATCAACTCTCGTGACACAACATAAGGGGATCTGCGAGAAAAAAAGGAACACTATGAGGGGACAAATGAAATAAAACAACTGTATTATTGAAGTAGCAGTAGATTCAGTGGATGAATAGAGTGAGTGTTGACATTCAGTGAACTGTGTCAGACTCTTGCACCCCCACTGGACTTGGACCTTCTGCCATATGGATGGATGGATGGCTGGATGGATGGATGGCTGACCGGCCGGCTGGCCTCTGTTTTCACGCCTGAGCTGAATTCCTCCTTCTCTCTGTGTTTATTGGCTACACCTGGAATCCTGCCACACACGTTCCCAACCCTCCCCAGAGAGGGAGAGGAGCCGCCTGCACACGGATGGAAAAGGGGAAGGAATTCCCAGGCGCACTGATTCTGGAACGTTTGTAGGGGAAGATCTCCATGAAAACAGATCGCCCAGTCTCGCTAGTTTGTGGACAAGAGCATTCTGGAAGATGTATCTATCTCCTGTGGATTGAAGAGAAGAATAAGAAGGAAAACGTCTTGTTGTTTCTTTAGATTTATGGTGATTGCTAACAAATATGGAGGTTTGTTGGCGTTGTTTGGGGAAAATGTTTCCATAAACATAGCTTTATTAATTCATTTATCTGTCATCAGTTTTCGATCCAGAATGTAATCTTCCTGTAAGATCGTTGTATGGTTGTGAAGGAAGCGGTCATGGACGGGAAGCCTTGATCATGTGTCATGTGTGGTAAACTGATCATATTTCTTAACCCAGATCAAAATAATGATGATATAAAATCGTCAATTGACCGTCTTCCAAAAACATATGGCTCCCAATATGAGCCTGCAGGCCTACATCAAAGGGACTGATGCTGTAAGTAATGTCTAGAAGTAATGTCAAAGTAGTAAGCTCAAGTAATCCATAGTAAATATACACATTCCTCATGAGTCACTAACCTTATGTGCTTGTTGACACTGTGACATGCTGTAGCTATAGGCATGATGCATAGAGTTCAATCCCTTTAGAGGTCAACCCCTGTCAACCTACTCAACAGTCTGTCAGACGTACACATTACACACAGCATGTGTCTATAATTATCTATGACTTATCTATGACTTTATCTGATTATCTGTGTCTGTCTCTCACTCTTTCTCTCCTGCAGGTTTTTGCACAACAACAGAATTACCCATCTCGTGCTGGGGACCTTCTCCCATCTCCAGTCCATGAAGAGACTGTAAGTTCACTGACAACGTGCATGCACAGGGCAGCTATTGTGTTGTCTGAGAATGCTGTGAGAGATACAAACCCTGCCTGTCTGTGTACAGCGGACATTAGGATCAGCAGACAGGCAGTACATTAGGATCAGCAGACAGACAGTACATTATGATCAGCGGACAGGCAGTACATTAGGATCAGCGGATAGGCAGTACATTAGGATCAGCGGACAGGCTGAACATTAGGATCAGTGGACAGGCAGTACATTAGGATCAGCGGATAGGCAGTACATTAGGATCAGCGGACAGGCAGTACATTAGGATCAGCGGACAGGCAGTACATTAGGATCAGCGGACAGGCAGTACATTAGGATCAGAGTTTTACCTTCCCCTATTATGTTCTTCCCCTTTTCAACATCTCACTCTGAATACTTCAGAGATGTATACTTCAAAATACTTCAAAATACTTCAAAATACTTCCAAGATGTGTTGGACCCAGAACCAGTATGCTGTGGTTGAGAGGTACAGTAGACAGACAAGACAACTGGCAACGTGGGAGGAATGGGATTCAAAAACAATATTTCCCTCTGATTATTACGGCACTCAGATTTGGATGATGTTCAGAGTGGGATAAGATTAAATGAGGATATTACTGTCTCCTGGAATGTACAAATCTCCCTGAAACCTGAAGAGACCAGTAGAAGAAAGGATAAATAGAAAGTGAAGTGCCAGCCAATCTGTACTCTGGAGCAGACAGACAGTTTCCCACAGCAGGAGAGGAGTTCTCCCAAAAAGGCCATGCTGAGTCAGTGTTTGGACTGAGCTGGGCATAGCTGTGTGGCATAGCTGTGTGGCATAGCTGTGTGTGTGCATGTGTGTTTTGCCAGTCTCAGTCCACACTGGTAGGCTGCCAGAAAGGATTTACTCTACCTTCCAGACAGACTCATCCCACTACTGACTACAGACAGACTCATCCCTCTACTGACTCCAGACAGACTCATCCCACTACTGACTACAGAGAGACTCATCCCACTACTGACTACAGACAGACTCAGCCCACTACTGACTCCAGACAGACTCAGCCCACTACTGACTCCAGACAGACTCAGACTCCAGACAGACGCAGCCCACTACCGCCCAGACAGACTCATCCCACTACTGACTACAGACAGGCTCAGCCCACTACCGCCCAGACAGACTCATGCCAATACTGACTACAGACAGACTCAGCCCACTACCGCCCAGACAGACTCATCCCACTACTGACTACAGACAGGCTCAGCCCACTACCGCCCAGACAGACTCATCCCAATACTGACTCCAGACAGACTCAGACTCCAGACAGACTCAGTCCACAACTGACTCCAGACAGACTCAGCCCACTACCACTCAGACAGACTCATCCCACTACTGACTCCAGACAGACTCAGACTCCAGACAGGATCAACCTACTACTGACTCCAGACAGACTCAGCTGACTACCACCCAGACAGACTCATCCCACTACTGACTCCAGACAAACTCAGACTCCAGACAGACTCAGTCCACTACTGACTACAGACAGACTCATCCCACTACTGACTACAGACAGACTCATCCCACTACTGACTCCAGACAGACTCATCCCACTACTGACTCCAGACAGACTCATCCCACTACTGACTACAGACAGACTCATCCCACTACTGACTACAGACAGACTCATCCCCCTACTGACTACAGACAGATTCAGCCCACTACTGACTACAGACAGACTCAGCCCACTACTGACTCCAGACAGATTCAGCCCACTACTGACTCCAGACAGACTCAGCCCACTACTGACTACAGACAGACTCAGCCCACTACTGACTCCAGACAGACTCAGCCCACTACTGACTCCAGACAGACTAAGCCCACTACTGACTCCAGACAGACTCAGCCCACTACTGACTCCAGACAGACTCAGCCCTCTACTGACTCCAGACAGACTCATTCCACTACTGACTCCAGACAGTCTCAGACTCCAGACAGACTCAGTCCACTACTGACTCCAGACAGACTGAGCCCACTACCGCCCAGACAGACTCATCCCACTACTGACTCCAGACAGACTCAGCCCACTACTGACTCCAGACAGATTCAGCACACTACTGACTCCAGACAGACTCAGCCCACTACTGACTCCAGACAGACTCATCCCAATACTGACTCCAGACAGATTCAGCACACTACTGACTCCAGACAGACTCAGCCCACTACTGACTCCAGACAGACTCAGCCCACTACTGACTCAAGTCAGACTCAGACCACTACTGACTCCAGTCAGACTCAGACCACTACTGACTCCAGACAGACTCAGCCCACTACTGACTCCAGACAGATTCAGCCCACTACTGACTCCAGACAGACTCAGCCCACTACTGACTCCAGACAGACTCAGCCCACTACTGACTCCAGACAGACTCAGCCCACTACTGACTCCAGACAGACTCAGCCCACTACTGACTCCAGACAGACTCAGCCCACTACTGACTCCAGACAGACTCAGCCCACTACTGACTCAAGTCAGACTCAGACCACTACTGACACCAGTCAAAATGTTTACCCATACTATTTAACCATGCAACTATAATAAAACAGGACTGCTAGTAGTGTGATCTGTATTGTATGATGTACAGTTAGAAGTCCTGTATTGGTGTTTGATATTACATTGTTGTCTACTGTACAGTACAGAAAATACTGTATTTATGAGAGGTTGAGTTATACTGAGGATGAGTATAATGTATACAATCTCACAGCTTTGTGCAGGTGCAGGATACACAGACATCGGCAACTGACAAACAGGTCATTAAAAACAGCTAAAACGCTATATTTAGAGCACTACTATAAACAGGCATGAGATGGTCAGTAATACTGTAATCTCTCCCACCCCCCTCTCTCTCTGTCGCTCTCTCTCTCTCTCATGTTCTCTCTCTCTTCCCCTCACTCTCTCTATCTGTCGCTCTCTCACGTTCTCTCTCTCTTCCCCTCACTCCCACCCCTCTCTCTCTGTCATTCTCTCTCTCTCACATTCTCTCTCTCATCCCCTCACGCTCACTTTCTCACAAACTTTCTCTCTCTCTCTTTCTCTTCCCCCCCCTCTCTCTCTCTCTCTCTCTCTCTCTCTCTCTCTCTCATGCTCTCTCTCTCATGCCTCGCTCACTCTCTCTCTATTTCTCTCTCCCTCTCTCTTCCTCTCACGGTCTCTCTATTTCTCTCTCATCCTCACTCTCGCTCTCGCTCTGTGTGCAGGCGCCTGGACTCTAACACTCTGAACTGTGACTGTGAGCTGCTGTGGCTGGCTGACCTGTTGAAGCAGTATGCTGAGTCAGGCAATGCCCAGGCTGCTGCCACCTGTGACTACCCCAGACGGCTGCAGGGACGATCTGTGGCCACACTCACCGCTGAGGAGCTCAACTGTGGTGAGAACACACACACACAGGTGTAAGGGCACACACACACAGGCGCAGGTGCTTACACACACACACACATTACACACACAACACACGTGCACGTGCACGCACACACTCATACTCACTTAGTAGGTTGGCATTTATTGTCATGAATCTTGTTTTGGAGGCAGCTCTGCAGAGTGGTTACCAGCTGCCACAGCCACAAAGTCACATCAATCTGATTTTAACCTTAACCTTAACCCTAACCTTAACTCCGCTGCTAACCCTAATGCCTGACCTTAACCTTAAATTAAGACCAAAAAGCCCATTTTTGTTGTCATGAATTTTTACGGTATAGCCAATTTTGACTTTGCAGCGGACCTATCTATCAGAAATCGCACAGTTCTTGCCTCTAGGGTCAGATTCATGACAATAAACGTCAACCTGCGCTCACTTAGCCAGCTGTGCAGAATATTTTAACTGTGGCAAAAACAGTGGCTCACACTCCGAGGTCCGTGTAAACACACACATACCTTCTTTCACATACCATCCACTTCACTGAAACCCCAACTCACTAGCCACATAAAGCCTTACCTGTCCCTTTAGCTGTTGTCAGGGGATTTCCCCAGGTGGGTCCCTGCTGTCTGTCTGTCTCTGTGTCTGTCTGTTGCTCTCTCTCTCTGTCTGTCTGTCTGTCTGTGTCCTGTCTGCATTGTCTCTACTGGGGATGGTCTGTGTTCTCCAGCCAGCTGTTGTTTCACCACGGCCCCAGCAGATGAGGTCCTGGGCTGGGTAGCATGCCACTGCTCTGCCACTGCTCTGAGCCACAGAACCCAGCAGCCTGCCTCCTGGAGCCAGCAAATACAAAATGTATTTGTCACGTGCGCCGAAACCGGTGTAGACTTTATCGTGAAATGCTTACTTACAAGCCCTTTCACAACGATGCGGAGTAAAAAAAAAAATAATAATAAAAATAATAACACAAGTAATAATAAGAAAACATAAGAATGAAGTATCTGCTTAACCCATCAGCACTGTGTCCTGGGTGTGTCTGATGGGTGGACGGGTGGAGTGTAGATTGGATAAAGGGATCAAGCGCCTGTCTGACTGTATGGGGGGAAGAGATGGGTGAAATGAGAAAGTGATTTGAGTATGTGAAGCACAGGAGGTTGGTGGCACGCTAATTGGGGAGGACGGGCTCGTAGTAATGGCTGGAGCGGAATAGGTGGAATGGTATCAAATACATCAAACACTCCTTAGGAGAGGACCATCCTCCTTAGTGAATTTCATAAAAGTAAAAATAGTGAAACATTAAAAAAGTTATCCTTTTTAGAAAAAACTATACAAAATGTATTCACATGACACCAAATAATTGATTAAAATACACTGTTTTGCAAAGAAGGTCTACAGTATCCTCCACAGCACTGTGTAGGGTAGCACCATGGTGTAGCCGGAGGACAGCTGGCTTCCGTCCTCCTCTGGGTACATTGACTTCAATACAAATCCTAGGAGGCTATTGGTTCTTACCCCCTTCCATAGCCTTACACAGTAATTATGACAACTTCCGGAAGGACATCCTCCAACCTATCAGAGCTCTTGTAGCATGAACTGACATGTTGTCCACCCAAGCAAAGGATCAGAGAATGCATCTAGTACTGAAAGCATAAGCTACAGCTAGCTAGCACTGCAGTGCATAAAATGTGGTGAGTAGTTGACTCAAAGAGAGAGAATAAAAACAGTTGAACAATTTTTAACCAATTAATTTCTTCAGAAATGGAGGAGAGAGAGAGAGCTATATTTTGTAAAAAAGAATAACTTTCACTTACTTAGCTAGCAAATGTAGCTAGCAAGTTTAGCCCACTCAAACTCCCGGCTCAAACAGAAGGATGCTATGTTAGCTAGCTGGCTAAGACTATCCAACACTGGAACTCTTCCATGTCAAGGTAAGCTTTTGGTTTTATTAATTTATTGCCACCGGGGCCCACTGGTGTAACTGCTAAACTGTTTACTACGCTGTACTGCATGATTGTAGCGGGTTTACTAATGTATAGTTCTATTAGCCAGCAGCATATCACCCTGCATCCCACTGGTGGCTTTCTTCTGAAGCTAAGCAGCGTTGGTACTGGTCAGTTCCTGGATGGGAGACCAGATGCTGCTGTAAGTGGTGTTGTAGGGCCAGTAGGAGGCACTCTTTCCTCTGGTCTTACACAATCTCCCAGGGCAGTGATTGGGGACATTGCCCTGGGTAGGGTGCTGTCTATTGGATGGGATGTTAAACAGGTGTGCTGACTCTCTGTGGTCACTCAAGATTTTTTACACTTATTGTAAGAGTAGGGGTGTTAACCCTGGTGTCCTGGCTAAATTCCCAATCTGGCCTTCATACCATCAGGGCACCTAATCATCCCCAGTTTACAATTGGCTCATTCATCCCCCTCCTCTCCCCTGTAACTATTCCCCAGGTTGTTGCTGTAAATGAGAATGTGTTCTCAGACAACTTACATGGAAAAATAAGGGTCAATAATAGTTGATGATGTTACTTTAGCTAATATGGTGACAATGATCTAGGCTGTTTTTTTGCGTGGTCACAGATAGCTAATGTGTTGTGTATTGAAGTCTACAAGCGAAAGGAAAAGGTGAGCGGAGGAGAGCTCATAGATGTGAGAAGAAATACAACAAGCTGTTTATACACTACTGTTCAAAAGTTTGTGGTCACTTAGAAATGTTCTTGTTTTTGAAAGAATAGCACATTTTTTGTCCATTAAAATAACATCAAATTGATCAGAAATACAGTGTAGACATTGTTAATGTTGTAAATGATTATTGTAGAATAGTTGCGTATCTGGAGCATCAGCATTTGTGGGTTCGATTACAGGCTCAGAAACAAAGACCTTTCTTACGAAACTCAGTCAGTCTATTCTTATTCTGAGAAATGAAGGCTATTCCATGCGAGAAATTGCCAAGAAACTGACGATCTCGTACAACGCTGTGTACTAATCCCTTCACAAAACAGTGCAAACTGGCTCTAACCAGAATAGAAAGAGGAGTGGGAGGCCCTGGTGCACAACTGAGCAAGAGGACAAGTACATTAGTGTCTAGTTTGAGAAACAGACGCCTCACAAGTCCTCAACTGGCAGCTTCATTAAATAGTACCTGCAAAACACCAGGCTCAATGTCAACAGTGAAGAGGGGACTCCGGGATGCTGGCCTTCTAGGCAGAGTTGCAAAGAAAACGCCTTACCTCAGACTGCCCAATAAAAAGAAAAGATTAAGATGGGCAAAAGAACATAGACACTGGACAGAGGAACTCTGCCTAGAAAGATGGTGCCGGAGCAGAAGGCAGACACTGTACGTGCCCCCAACCGGTTGTGTTGTTTTGTTTGTTTTGTTTACTCTTTTTGTACATAATGTTGCCGCTACCGTCTCTTATGACCGAAAATTACTTCTAGACATAAAGACTGCGATTACTTACCACCGACTAGCAGAATCCTTTTTCGTCTTTCACGACTCTGACAAGCCCAAGGCGGAGGATATACGGCTCCCTCGGGAACAAGCCCCATCCCCAGTGATCTGTGTGAAGAGGAGGCGGAGAAAGAGATGTACAAGCTATTGCTCGCCTGAGGTAGAGTTTCTCATAATAAGGTGCAGACAACACTACCTACCGAGAGAGTTTTCATCTATATTCTTTGTAGCTGTTTACATACCACCACAGTCAGAGGCTGGCAGTAAGACAGCATTGAATGAGCTGTCTGTCCATGTGTCACCTGTCTGTCATCTCAAATCTTTCTACCAACCAGTTTGCACTTACGTTGTAAACTTTCATTCATAGGCTAGGTTGTAGCAACCTCATGATGGGTATAGGGAAAAATGTAGTAGCCTAAACCTATTGATTTTACATTGAACTGGGTGAATGGAATATGAATGACAGTCATCCAATATGCTGTAATAGAAATAAGGCCATGCTCATAAAATAAATAATCGTGCTCCCTCATCGTAAATGGCACCGGCCGCCACTGCGTTCCAGACATTATTATAAGCAGTCTTACCCTCAGAAGCCTCCACTGGTGTGAGGGATGGATGGGTGAGGCTGGCAGAATGAAATAATGAACCCCATAAAACCCTCCTCCTCTCCATCTCTCCCTTCCCTCTTCTCCCCTCCTCTCCTTCTCCTCTCCCCTGCCCTCCTTCTCTGCCCTCCTCTCCCCTCTTCATTCCTCCTCTCCCTTCCCTCCTCTCTCTTTCATCTCTCCCCTCCCATCTCTTCCCTCTCTGCTCCTCTCTGCTGTAAACAATGGAACAAGCAGCTGTCAAAACAACAGGGCCTGTGGTTAAGTGCCACCTCCCTGCTGGCCTGGCTACCCACTCCCTTTCCTGTCCCTTCTCTGACCTGGGCCTATGAAGGAGACAGGAGCCAGGGCTGGGTTGCCATGTTTGGAGTTAAGGAAAACGAACAGTGTAATTAGTGCCCAGTGCTGATGTGGTCTTATGTGGTATAGTGGTGGTGGTGAGAAAGACACAATCTGAGGTTACTGCTTCCCATCGGTCTGGTTGGAGCTGCTGGTTGGCCTGCTACGCTGGTTGGTGATGGAGGACCTGGATGGCCCAGAGCAGACAGATTTATGTCTTGGCCTGTCCCATGTGCACGATGTGTGCGTTAGGAGAGAGCGAAGAGATGCTGGACTGGAGGGCCTACTCTATGCTGTCTATTAAATGTGTCTGTCACATGTAGACAAATAGGCGTGTGTGTGCATGCGTGTGTGTGTGTGTTTGGATGGAGTGAGTGAGTGAATTATGTATGTGCACCTAAAAGTGCCAGTCTGCAAGAGAGGTCAGAATCTCTCAGGAGGCAGCAGGCTGAAGTTCACCACCACCACCACCACCACCACGCTCCAGAGCACTCACAGGGACACTGCCTGCCTTATTCCTGGAGCAGTTGAACTATTTCCTCACAGGGACACTGCCTGCCTTATTCCTGGAGCAGTTGAACTATTTCCTCACAGGGACACTGCCTGCCTTATTCCTGGAACAGTTTAACTATTTCCTCACAGGGACACTGTCTGCCTTATTCCTGGAGCAGTTGAACTATTTCCTCACAGGGACACTGTCTGCCTTATTCCTGGAGCAGTTGAACTATTTCCTCACAGGGACACTGCCTGCCTTATTCCTGGAGCAGTTGAACTATTTCCTCACAGGGACACTGTCTGCCTTATTCCTGGAGCAGTTGAACTATTTCCTCACAGGGACACTGTCTGCCTTATTCCTGGAGCAGTTGAACTATTTCCTCACAGGGACACTGTCTGCCTTATTCCTGGAGCAGTTGAACTATTTCCTCACAGGGACACTGCCTGGCTTATTCCTAGAGCAGTCGAACTATTTCCTCACAGGGACACTGTCTACCTTATTCCTAGAGCAGTCAAACTATTTCCTCACAGGGACACTGCCTGGCTTATTCCTAGAGCAGTCAAACTATTTCCTCACAGGGACACTGTCTGCCTTATTCCTAGAGCAGTCAAACTATTTCCTCACAGGGACACTGTCTGCCTTATTCCTAGAGCAGTTGAACTATTTCCTCACAGGGACACGGTCTGCCTTATTCCTAGAGCAGTTGAACTATTTCCCCACAGGGACACTGTCTGCCTTATTCCTGGAGCAGTTGAACTATTTCCTCACAGGGACACTGTCTGCCTTATTCCTGGAGCAGTTGAACTATTTCCTCACAGGGACACTGTCTGCCTTATTCCTGGAGCAGTTGAACTATTTCCTCATAGGGACAGGACACTGTCTGCCTTATTCCTGGAGCAGTTGAACTATTTCCTCACAGGGACACTGCATGCTTTATTCCTGGAGCAGTTGAACTATTTCCTCACAGGGACACTGTCTGCATTATTCCTAGAGCAGTCAAACTATTTCCTCACAGGAGTTGATTTGTGGGTGTGTGTACACACACCTTTGTTTCCATCCCTGTTCTTAACCAGAGAGGCCCCTTCACCAGGCCTGGCTGTTCTTAAGTATGATTCAACGTGGAGTGCCTGGATACAGCCGCGATATATTGGCCATATACCACAAACCCCAGAGGTGCCTTATTGTGATTATAAACTGGTTACCAATTTAATTAGAACATTAAAACGTGTTTTTTCGTTACAGTCTGAAATACCACGGCTTTCAGCCAATCAGCATTCAGGGTTCAAACCAGGTATGACAAAACATGTATTTACTGTTCTAATTACTTTGATAACCAATTTATAATAGCAATAAGGCACCTCGGGGGTTTGTGGTATATGGCCAATATACCATGGCTAAGGGCTGTATCCAGGCACTCTGCATTGCATCGTGCTTAACAACAGTCCTTGGTCGTGGTATATTGGCTGTATACCACACCTCCTCAATGCCTTATTGCTTAAATAATATATGCCATTTAGCAGACGCTTTTATCCAAAGCAACTTACAGTCATGCGTGCACACATTCTCCGGAAATGAACTCACTCCTCTGGCTATGCTCTACCAACTGAGCTACAAAGGACCCTTCACCAAGCCCCCTCACCAGGCTCCCACACCAAACCCCCTCAACAGGCCCCCTCACCAGGCTCCCACACCAAACCCCCTCACCAGGCCCCTTCAACAGGCCCGCTCAGCAAGCCCCCTCACCAAACCCCCTCAACAGGCCCCCTCAACAGGCCCCCTCACCAAGCCCCCTCACCAAGCCCCCTCACCAGGCTCCCACACCAAACCCCCTCAACAGGCCCCCTCAACAGGCCCCCTCACCAGGCTCCCACACCAAATCCCCTCAACAGGCCCCCTCACCAGGCTCCCACACCAAACCCCCTCAACAGGCCCCCTCACCAGGCTCCCACACCAAACCCCCTCAACAGGCCCCCTCACCAAGCTCCCACACCAAACCCCCTCAACAGATCCCCTCAACAGGCCCCCTCACCAAGCCCCCTCACCAAGCCCCCTCACCTGGCTCCCACACCAAACCCCCTCAACAGGCCCCCTCAACAGGCCCCCTCACCAAGCCCCCTCACCAAGCCCCCTCACCAGGCTCCCACACCAAACCCCCTCAACAGGCCCCCTCAACAGGCCCCCTCAACAGGCCCCCTCACCAGGCTCCCACACCAACCCCCCTCAACAGGCCCCCTCACCAGGCTCCCACACCAAACCCCCTTAACAGGTCCCCTCACCAAGCTCCCACACCAAACCCCCTCACCAGGCCCCCTCAACAGGCCCCCTCACCAAGCTCCCACACAAAACCCCCTCAACAGACCCCCTCACCAAGCCCCCTCACCAGGCCCCCACACCAAACCCCCGCACCAGGCTTCTCTACAGACCATTACACTGGCCTAGTTATATTAGTGTCTTCTCTACAGACCATTACTATGGCCTAGTTATATCAGTGTCCTCTCTACAGACCATTACACTGGCCTAGTTATATCAGAGTGTCCTTTCTACAGACCATTACACTGGCCTAGTTATATCAGAGTGTCCTCTCTACAGACCATTACTCTGGCCTAGTTATATCAGTGTTTCTCTACAGACCATTGCTATGGCCTAGTTATATCAGAGTGTCCTCTCTACAGACCATTACTGGCCTAGTTATATCAGAGTGTCCTCTCTACAGACCATTGCTCTGGCCTAGTTATATCAGTGTCCTCTCTACAGACCATTACTCTGGCCTAGTTATATCAGTGTCTTCTCTACAGACCATTACTCTGGCCTAGTTATATCAGTGTCCTCTCTACAGACCATTACTCTGGCCTAGTTATATCAGTGTCTTCTCTACAGACCATTGCTCTGGCCTAGTTATATCAGTGTCTTCTCTACAGACCATTGCTCTGGCCTAGTTATATCAGAGTGTCCTTTCTACAGACCATTACTCTGGCCTAGTTATATCAGTGTCTTCTCTACAGACCATTACTCTGGCCTAGTTATATCAGAGTGTCCTCTCTACAGACCATTACTCTGGCCTAGTTATATCAGAGTGTCCTCTCTACAGACCATTGCTCTGGCCTAGTTATATCAGTGTTTCTCTACAGACCATTGCTCTGGCCTAGTTATATCAGTGTTTCTCTACAGACCATTGCTCTGGCCTAGTTATATCAGAGTGTCCTCTCTACAGACCATTACTCTGGCCTAGTTATATCAGAGTGTCCTCTCTACAGACCATTGCTCTGGCCTAGTTATATCAGTGTCCTCTCTACAGACCATTACTCTGGCCTAGTTATATCAGAGTGACCTCTCTACAGACCATTACTCTGGCCTAGTTATATCAGTGTCTTCTCTACAGACCATTACTCTGGCCTAGTTATATCAGAGTGTCCTCTCTACAGACCATTACTCTGGCCTAGTTATATCAGAGTGTCCTCTCTACAGACCATTGCTCTGGCCTAGTTATATCAGTGTTTCTCTACAGACCATTGCTCTGGCCTAGTTATATCAGTGTTTCTCTACAGACCATTGCTCTGGCCTAGTTATATCAGAGTGTCCTCTCTACAGACCATTACTCTGGCCTAGTTATATCAGAGTGTCCTCTCTACAGACCATTGCTCTGGCCTAGTTATATCAGAGTGTCCTCTCTACAGACCATTACTCTGGCCTAGTTATATCAGAGTGTCCTCTCTACAGACCATTGCTCTGGCCTAGTTATATCAGTGTCCTCTCTACAGACCATTACTCTGGCCTAGTTATATCAGAGTGACCTCTCTACAGACCATTGCTCTGGCCTAGTTATATCAGTGTCTTCTCTACAGACCATTACTCTGGCCTAGTTATATCAGAGTGTCCTCTCTACAGACCATTGCGCTGGCCTAGTTATATCAGTGTCTTCTCTACAGACCATTACTCTGGCCTATTTATATCAGAGTGTCCTTTCTACAGACCATTACTCTGGCCTAGTTATATCAGAGTGTTCTCTCTACAGACCATTACTATGGCCTAGTTATATCAGAGTGTCCTTTCTACAGACCATTACTATGGCCTAGTAATATCAGAGTGTCCTTTCTACAGACCATTACTCTGGCCTAGTTATATCAGAGTGTCCTTTCTACAGACCATTACTATGGCCTAGTTATATCAGAGTGTTCTCTCTACAGACCATTACTCTGGCCTAGTTATATCAGAGTGTTCTCTCTACAGACCATTGCTCTGGCCTAGTTATATCAGAGTGTTCTCTCTACAGACCATTACTCTGGCCTAGTTATATCAGAGTGTTCTCTCTACAGACCATTGCTCTGGCCTAGTTATATCAGAGTGTTCTCTCTACAGACCATTACTCTGGCCTAGTTATATCAGTGTCTTCTCTACAGACCATTACTCTGGCCTAGTTATATCAGAGTGTCCTCTCTACAGACCATTACTCTGGCCTAGTTATATCAGTGTCTTCTCTACAGACCATTACTCTGGCCTAGTTATATCAGAGTGACCTCTCTACAGACCATTGCTCTGGCCTAGTTATATCAGAGTGTTCTCTCTACAGACCATTACTATGGCCTAGTTATATCAGAGTGTTCTCTCTACAGACCATTACTATGGCCTAGTTATATCAGACTAACAGAGACATGACTCTTGTTCTGAAAGGAAATGGTGTATTTATTGTGGCTGGTTGCTTTATTGTGTTCTCTTAAACCTGTCTTTATCCCATCCTCCTCTCATCCTCCTCCCTCTCTCCTGTGCAGAGTTGCCCAGGATCACGTCAGAGCCCCAGGATGTTGACGTGACGTCAGGGAACACGGTGTACTTCACCTGCAGGGCCGAGGGAAACCCCAAACCACAGATCATCTGGCTTATGAACAAGTAAGGCCCACTCTCCAATGGTGACATCAACGTTGAAACAATGTGTCCTAACTACTTTTTCCTACAGTTAACATTTAGCCATTTAGTCAATTAGCAGACGCTCTAATCCAGAGAGATTTACAGGAGCAAGTATGGTTAAGTGCCTTGCTCAAGGGTACATCGACTGATTTTTAGTCAGCTCGGGGATTCGAACCAGCAACCGTTTCGGTTACTGGTCCAACACTCTTAACTGCTAGGCTACCTGCTGCCACATATAAACATACTGTATGTATGCGATTATGTAATGTTATTTATGTATGTGTATTTTTCCCCAGTAATGCCCTGAACATGCATGATGACTCTCGTCTCAACCTGCTGGAGGACGGTACTCTGATGATCCGGGACACGCGGGAGACGGACCAGGGAGTGTACCAGTGCATGGCCAAGAACGTAGCTGGAGAGGTCAAGACCTCTCAGGTCACACTCAGATACTTCGGAGCCCCCTGTGAGTGGCCCCTCATATTATGTAATACATGTTTGAATATTTTTCATGGGCTATATAATGTAAGTCCTTCTCTACAATGACAGTGAAGTGGTTACTTAGAGTAATATTTGGCTGCACCTGTTACGCTTATGCTCTTGTACAGTTAACAAGGTACCCTATATCTGTGATCTCTTGCTCCCTCTCATTATTTCCTCCACACTTGGCCCGATGCTGTGGTTCTGTGTAGGGCCAGATTATATTTCTCTGTGTAGGGGAAGATGATATGGTTCTGTGTAGGGCCAGATGATATGGTTCGGTGTAGGGCCAGATGATATGGTTATGTGTAGGGCCAGATGATATGGTTCTGTGTAGGGCCAGATTATATGGTTCTGTGTAGGGCCAGATTATATGAGTCTATGTGGGGCCAGATGATATGGTACTGTGTAGGGCCAGATGATATGGTTCTGTGTAGGGCCAGATTATATGGTTCTGTGTAGGGCCAGATTATATGGTTCTGTTTCAGGGCCAGGTGATATGGTTCTGTGTAGGGCCAGATTATATGGTTCTGTGTAGGCCCAGATGATATGGTTCTGTGTAGGGCCAGATTATATGGTTCTGTGTAGGGCCATATTATATGGTTCTGTGTAGGGCCATATTATATGGTTCTGTGTAGGGCCAGATTATATGGTTCTGTGTAGGGCCAGATTATATGGTTCTGTGTAGGGTCAGATGATATGGTTCTGTGTAGGGCCATATTATATGGTTCTGTGTAGGGCCAGATTATATGGTTCTGTGTAGGGTCAGATGATATGGTTCTGTGTAGGAACAGATTATATGGTTCTGTGTAGGGCCAGAAAATGTGGTTCTGTGTAGGGGAAGATGATATGGTTCTGTGTAGGGCCAGATGATATGGTTCGGTGTAGGGCCAGATGATATGGTTATGTGTAGGGCCAGATGATATGGTTCTGTGTAGGACCAGATGATATGGTTCTGTGTAGGGCCAGATGATATGGTTCTGTGTAGGACCAGATTATATGAGTCTGTGTAGGTCCAGATGATATGGTTCTGTGTAGGGCCAGATTATATGGTTCTGTGTAGGGCCGGATTATATGGTTCTGTGTAGGGCCAGATTATATGGTTCTGTTTCAGGGCCAGGTGATATGGTTCTGTGTAGGGCCAGATGATATGGTTCTGTGTAGGGCCAGATGATATGGCTCTGTTTAGGGCCAGATGATGTGAATCTGTGTAGAGCCAGATAATATGATTATGTGTAGGGCCAGATGATATGGTTCTGTGTAGGACCAGATGATATGGTTCTGTGTAGGACCAGATATTCATCCTGGTCAGATCAAGTGGGCAGGAACAACTCAAGGCCTTATGTGGGAAAGAATAGGCTTCTTTAGTTTCCACCCATGTTATCACTTAGATACTTTGTCTCAATCTTCCTCTGTCTCTCCTTCTCTATCTCATCCCCTACCTTCCTCCCCCAGCGCGGCCCAGTTTTGTGATCCAGCCCCAGAATACAGAGGTGTTGGTGGGGGAGAGTATCACCCTGGAGTGTAGCGCTACAGGCCAGCCCCAGCCCCGGGTCTCCTGGACCAAGGGGGACCGCACGCCCCTGCCTACCGATGCCCGTATCAACACCACCCCGTCTGGGGGGCTGTTCATCCAGCACGTGGTGCAGGCAGACGGGGGGCAGTACACCTGCTTCGCCTCCAACAACCTGGACACCATCCACGCTACCGCTCACATCATTGTACAGGGTGAATAGCACTGTAGAGTCAGTATTTAGAGAGAGGCAGTGGCAAACATCTTGTTTGTAATCTTTTGTAGTTTCTTGAGTTTACATTGACAATGCGCAAACATGGACCAAGATATGAAGCAATGATGCACAGTATAATTTGCTTTCAATGAAGAACCATATGTGTAAAGGGTATTTTAATGGTACATATGTTTGTGTCTGCTAAGAATTGTCAGGTTAGCGTTTTTTGACATGAATCTTTTTCTCAAGGCAGCTTTGCAGACTGGTCACTAGCTAGCACAGCCACAAAGTCGTAAAATCTGCTTTTAAACCTAACCCTAACCTTAACCCTACCCTTAACCACACTGCTAACCATAATGCCTC